>NC_051186.1:54804941-54967441 GCF_013339695.2 Rhipicephalus sanguineus
ACGGAATGTTGTCTCAACTTCCGCCGCCCGACACTGCAGTTCTCTCGGCTGAGGTGTATATATGTCACCTTGGCCGCGAATCAGTATATATACGTGGAATTAGTACAGGCATATACGACATACATTTGAGTGTCTCACACGAAGACCTTGAGGCATTACGAGGCAAAAGCCTGTTGCGCAGTCACTGCTCGCGCGTTTCTCATCTACATTTCGGCCGCATAATGTATACGCCCGCGGAGTCGATTTTCCTTCGAGCTCCCGCGCGCATGCGCGCATAGCTGCCGAGTTCTAATGATTTCGTATGTCATAGGTTTCCGCGACACCCTATATGGGTGACATTACTGTGCCCTGCCATAATGATGCAGAAGTTCAGAAGACGACGAAAGCTTGAATAGCGGTTTGTCTTCTTCAAGGCTGCGACTGAAGACTGCCTGCCGAAGCGCGTTGGCTCCATCAACACCACGTGTTCAAGACTTTGTCATCAATGCTGTGTCCTGCTACTTAGAGCAGCTAGCTGTTGTTTACTCACTCGGGCTGTATAGGTTTACTATGGGTGTATTGCAATATTCACGGTAGCCGGCAACATCCCTCTTTGCACTCCCTTAACCCTTTCCCCGAGTGTAGAGTCGCAAACCGGATTCCCATGTCTTTGTATGTTCCGAGACGAAGTACGCTCTATGACACACACACACACACACACACACACACACACACACACACACACACACACACACACACACACACACACACACACACACACACACACACACACACACACACACACACACACACACACACACACACACACACACACACACACACACACTCTCTCTCTCTCTCTCTCTCTCTCTTTGTCGCCGCCTTCGCGCCTTCTGCTTCCGAGCATGTTAAACCAACACCTAATCCTAATGTGTTTCTGGGGTTCATCTGGGGTAATCTTAATGTGTTCGTACGTTTGAGATCGCAAGATATATAAGGTATATAGTATCCATCACGAATCTACGCCCGTACTGCATGGATCGCCAACCATACCATTATTTATATAGGAGGCATTCACTGAGCTCGCCTCGCCAGGCGGTGCCAGCGAATGCCTATGCATGCATCCGGCCACCATAGCCGTAGTCGTTCGGCGATCCGGCGTATGACAGATCTGATGTCATGTGAAAAGATCGGAAAAGATATCACGCGTGGTCAAGAGCCTTGGTTGTAGTCCTACAGTGACAGCCGCGCTAGCGCCCCTTGCGGATGACGTCACACGAACACCTTCTATAGAATTTCCACAGGCAGGCAGGTTTACTTTCCTATTCGCTTTCTGGTCTCGGTATATGCGTGTGCAACCTCACTGCGCGAGTCTCACGGACACGGCGTGTGATTCCTCTTACGCACCGCGTAAACCTTGGACGCGCCACGTGTGCATGTGAATGTGTGTGTGTGTGTGTGTTTCATAAGGAATTATCCGGAACCTTCACAGAAATGTTTTTTTTTTTTTTTTTTTGCGCGATTGCTCCTCTCTCGTCGTCACCATATTACCACGGCCGCTGGATGAAACCTGTGCGGCCGTGATACTACATACACCCCGGAAGGCATTACGTGAGCGCTGTTGTAGCCGCTGCAGACGAGGTGTATAAGGCATGAGAGCTTACGTAATGCGCGTATACGGAGTCATACGGAATCTCGAATTGAAGATGCGCTTATACATCCGGGTCTCGCGCATGCGCCGTGGACCGGCTCGCCGAGCATGCTGTTTACAGGCGTGTTGGACGTTTTCCGCGCCGTCTAATGAACAACAAAAAAAAAGCGCCCAGTTTTAAAATAAATCAAGGGTGCAATTCGGCATACAGCCTCGCCCGTTATCACTTAACCCTCACCTCCTTCGCTGGCCGTTCCTTTCCTCAAGCACAGGCGCGCAAGGTTGCGTGTAAAACCCTGCTTTTAGGAGGTATACTAAAGAAGATATGTTTGTATACTGTAGTGGCTGTCGATGTCATGATTGATTTCCACCCGCCACGGTGGTCTAATGGTTATGGCGCTCGACTGCTGACCCGAAGGTCGCGGGATCGAATCCCGGTCGCGGCGGGCGGCATTTTCGATGGAGGCGAAAACGCTTGAAGCCCGTGTACTTATATACAGGTGCACGTCAAAGAACCCCAGGTGGTCGAAATTTCCGGAGCCCGCCTCTACGGCGTCCCTCATAATCGTATCGTCGTTTTGGTACGTTAAACCCCAAAATTATTATTGTTATTATGAAAGAATACTTTAACCGTCTAAAGTGAATCAGGGTTTCACTTTCGCGTCCCTTAAAGAACATGCAGTTTGGAATACGGCCTCGCCTGTTGCCTCTGAAGGCATGCACGTTGTTTCCTCAAAGTTCCTTTCCGTCCGGCAAGACTGCGCGGCAACCGGCGGCGGCGCGCAAGGACGCCCGCCGCTTGTAGTAACGCGCGTGCTTTTAAAAAGAAAACCCTGCGCGCATTTTGTGCGCAGTAGCGGTGGCGGCCGTACACAAACACACGCACAGAATGTTTGCTATGGAGTAGCAAGCAGCACGCGACGTATAATGCCTCGACCGAGAAACTCTCCGTGGCCTTTTTTTTATATATCTTTTTGTCTTTCTGTACACGTGCGCAGGACCGAATGCCCCCTGGGGGCCCCCGCCGCCGTTCCGTTTCCTAATCGCGGTCTTTTTTTTTTTCCTGTTATGTGTTTCTTTTTCGCTGGCCACCACCGGCAGCACCTTGTTAGGAGAGTAGCAACAGCGCTTGTGTGCTGCTTTAATTGAGGCTTCATCTCGCCCTCGCCATTCTGTTCTGTCCGGCTTCTCGGCCTCTGCCGGACGGAGGAGGTAGCTTATAGGCCGCCGAAACAGGAAAGATAGCGGCAGCGATCTCGTGCTTTTTCTTTCTCAGGGATTGGGCGGCAGCGTATCTGCGCATGCGCGGACATTCTGACCATTGTGAGCGTATAGACGGATTTTACGTAAGGCACATGGGAGCTGCCACGTTGGGCTGTTACACGAATGTTTTCTGGTTTCTGTATATCGCGACGTGAATTTAATAAGACCGTGAATGCACCGACACGAGCGTTTTAATGCGTATGCGTCTACCGTAGCACTGTTCGTTTAGTTGTTAAAGATAAAAAGCAGGAAGGGTACTGCCCAATATGGCGGCATCGAAACCCATCCGTAATGTAGTCTATATGGGCTGTGCATACGTCCCTCCTAACACAGAAGTGAAACGTTAAGCAAGCCGAGACTCATACATTACTTCATGTGAACTAATAATAATAATAATATCTGGGGTTTAACGTCCCAAAACCAAGATATGATTATGAGAGACGCCGTAGTGAAGGGCTCCGGAAATTTCGACCACCTGGGGTTCTTTAACGTGCACCTAAGTCTAAGTACACGGGCCTCAAACATTTTCGCCTTCATCGAAAATGCAGCCGCCACGGCCGGGATTCGATCCCGCGACCTTCGGGTCAGCAGTCGAGCGCCATAACCACTAGACCACTGTGGCGGGGCTTCATGTGAACTCTATTGTTAATTTCGCCGTTATGATACTCGAAGAGAAAGAGAGTGGGAAAAGCTCGATTATCACAGGGATTCTGATTGGTGAATCACTGTGATAATGGGGGGGGGGGGGGGTTGAACCACCAGCCCATTGGCTTTGGGCTGGTGGTTTAACCCCCCACTCTCCGCACTTCCTACGTAAAGAAATAAAAAAAAAAACGCTGTCTACGCCCCTGGACAGGCCCTCTAGTCGGCCGATGTCAGTCGCTGCCCGGTCTGCGAGCCATATCTGCCAAGCTAGCTAGGTTTGGGTGTGTAGTCAACGCCATCTAGTTGGTGTAATTGTCGCACGGCGGCTTTCCATTGTGAAAGGAAGGTCAAAGTTTCATTTTTTTTTTTCAAATCTCGCGCCGAAACCTCAGCAAACGAATTTTAGTGTGACGTCGCGGATTTCAGCGGTACCCTTCCCTTTTTTTTTTCTTTTTTACGTACTGGGGCGATTTCAGCTTTAATATAATAAACATCCCGCCACTATCTCTTTGTGCGCGAGCCTTCACTATTCCCGAGACTCCTGGCCGAGACGGTAAAGCTATGCTGTAACCGCCGCAGTTCGCGCGATGTTAATTCCGTCTATTCGCGGAGTGCAACTGTCGCCATTGACGTAACCGCGCCGACGCCGGTGACGTCAGTAGCGGCGGCGCAGAATACAGAAGGCCTTTGACGGGAGGGAGCAGGGTAGAGTGAGTGAGCGCCGCGGTGTTTTCTTTAATTCATACCCTCCCCTCGACTCGCCTTCATTGTTCCTAACTCGAACTGTTACAAAACAGGACAACGCACCCTTCCAGCTCTATCGATGCCAACTATCTGTTAAAAGGTCTCGTTAACGCTTCGTGACGCGCACAGGCTCGCACAAACACACGCGCACACACTTACACCAGTGTCACGGCCAAACGAACGTGCAGACATCGTATTCAACGCCTACATTGCCATGTTTCAACCGACTTGAATGCGTGACGGTGTCGTCTTCGGAGGCTCAGCGGTCGCCAGTTGACGGGGCGAACTTCGTGCTCGCTTTGAACGGTCTCTGCATGCGTATACGTCCGTGCGTGCGTGCGGGTTGCCACACTGGCTGTCTCCACCGCTTAACCCTATGCACAAAAGTCCAACTGCAACAAAGTTTTGGACTGCGTGAAAAGCCGTTTCAGATAGCCCATATTAAGGTGAGAGCCTTATGAATGTCTCGTTGAATTCCGCCCCTTGACCGAAACACGACAGGCGAAGGAAGTGATACGAAAACCCACGTCACCTACGTCTTGAAAGAGTTGAAGCTTGGGCAAGTTGGTATGCATCCATTAGAAAATATTAACAGCGGACACAACAGGAAACTGGACAGGACAAACAGAAGCTGCGTCATCACGCGAAGTCATGTGATGACGTCACAAATTTCTGCCATCTGTGTTTGCACAGGCAGAGGCCACGTCGTCATGCGAAGTCATGTGATGACGCGACAAATTTCGGTGGTCTCTGTGGTTTGCCGCTGTTTGTTTCGTCCCGTTTCCTGTCATTGTATGTGCTGTTAATACTTTCTAATGTACTTACGTCACTGATGACGTCATGTTGACAAATAGCGTATGTATGTCTACAGCAGCCTCAGCGCAGAATCTCTTATCGTAAACACGCGAGTGTGTGCATCACAATAGTGTACTGTGTGTTATTCTCCGTCTATGTGTCGTCGTCGTCATGCGTTCATTTTCTTGCTGGTGTCTTCTTCGCCCAGCGCACAATGTGTGCACCTCGCTGAAAGAACGTACTGTACGAGCCACTGTTAACACTATACTTAGCGTGGCCCGTTCTCCAATCGATGTCTCTCTGCAGCTCTGCAAGTGTCGGCTCTCACGCTGTGTCAGCGCACTGACCAAGGGTGTCGCAAATGGCCAGAAACAATGACAATGCATTGCATAACAGTGCAGAACGAATGCCAGCAGCCATAACTGAGTAGCCTCAAAGCCACGCTATTGTGCGATTATCAATGGGAATACTTACACTAGTGCACTAAGCGCTAATGGCGTTCCCTTTAACAATGTACCGCACAGTATGTACCTCAGGCCGACCTCGCCACCTTTCACGTCGTTAGACGGTTTTCTTTCCATCTCCTTCTGATGCGAGAGAGAGAGGGATAGAGGGAAAGGGAATGTAATGCACTGAGTTAAGAGGCTAACCAGTTTGATATCCTGGACACCAGGGGAGGGGAACGAGAGAGTAAAAGAAGGAAATATAAGGACAAGGCGTGAGTCCCATGGTTAACACCCATTACCTTTGTGGCTAAAGGATACTTATATTATACTTAACATCGAGCTTAGCAACATGTACGGTGAGCAAACGCTTCGTTAAATACATTTGCACTGATCGTGACCGCCTGATGTGCACAAAAACATCTGATATGAGAATCAGGCAGCGGAAGCTAAGAAAATTTACTTGTGGCGCTTTTCTCGTCGTCTGTTGCAGCTATCATAATTCTTGCTTGCAATGAAAAAGAGGGGAAGAAAAACCTTTTAGTATTCATTTTTACCTGCTATCCGCTTTTACCGAATAAATGTGATGTCCTCAGCCACGGAAAAACCAAACACCCTTTCTGTATACCTATAAATGTGTAATTTTTTCTAATGTGTGGGCAGCGTTGTGCAAAAATTAAACAGCGCCAAATCTAATTCAGACAGAAGGAAGAAACGTATATGAACGCATTGTATAGGCGGTTGTGTTTGTCTACCTTTCTTATACTTACGTGTGCATTATATCTTGCGCTGCTTAACTTCCCCAACATATATATATGGGCCCAGATGCTTGCCTTTTGAATATACTAGACGGCACGTTCGAGTGCGCTCGAAAGGAAAACAAAAGTTTGCAATAAAGTATATAAGCACGGCGCGGTTACCGGAGACGCGCCGCCGCTCGGTGTCGCCGGCATGTTGCAGCTGCAGCTGCCGCCTCATCCGCTCCCATTGTCACCGGTTCTTGGGTGACACAAGGCGCGCCGCCGCATCCGGCGTCATCAAAACCCGAGCACGTCGGGCGAGCACCGTTAGAGCAACGGATTCCGTGAGATCGCATACGACACTGGAGTGCGCAAGCGCGAGCGACAGCGCCGTTGGCGACCCAGTGGCCGAGACGTGTACTATAATATACTATAGTATGTAGTGTGTACTATACGTAATATACTACATATAGTATATACTATAATATACGACAGTATATTATAATATACATTCTTGCTACGCCCCTGACTGCAGTGTCTTAAAGGGACACTAAAGGCAAATAACAGTTTATGTCAGAGTGAAAGCTCAATGTATGACAACGTCTAAAACGGCAGTATTATCAACAGCAGTGCCCTACTTACCGAGAAATTAAGCTAAATGTATCACACGATGAGCGCCACGAGCGGCACATTTTGGAAATGATACCGATGACGTGAGAGAGTTCGACTACAATTAATCACTCGTAATCAAACTAGCTGCAATGAAAAAAAGAACCTTCCGTGCATCAAAATACGTAATAAAATGCTGCTTGTTCGTTTCTGTTTGATTCATGGAAAAAAAAAAAAGAACCTCTTTGGCGTTGCCATGGGCAACGGCGCGCGTGGTTCAAAGGTTCCGTTTTCGCCGAACTGCGCTTCGCCCGGCACCCTGCTTCGCTCACGGCTCACGCGGTCACGTCTCAGTGGTAGTTTCGGTATCGCGTACTGCCTGCGTGTGTTTTGCGCGCTCGTGAAAGTCGCTCTGACAGAAAAGTTCGACAAAATGCTGCATGCATGTGATGTTGCCGGATGCCCGAATGGCGCACGCCGCCGCACAGTAAAGGTGGGCAACGTTGGGCCCGGCAGCAGTGACGTGAGAAACACCGCTTTCAGGTGGGTCACTTGAAGTGCGCTAACGCGATGCGGACCACTAAAACGTGATTTTATTTCAAAATAAGCACTTCCTTGACACAAAAGTAGCACTACGAGGTTTCTGGACCGTTATTTCAACAATCAACGTCGACTTAATATTTGCCTTTAGTGTCCCTTTAACATCTGTATTGAAATCATCTCAGGTCGACCTCTCTACCAATGTGTGTGTGTGTGTGTGTGTGTGTGTGTGTGTGTGTGTGTGTGTGTGTGTGTGTGTGTGTGTGTGTGTGTGTGTGTGTGTGTGTGTGTGTGTGTGTGTGTGTGTGTGTGTGTGTTTGAGGTGATAAAGAGGTAATTTTAGTGACATACGTTTCCTGCCTTGTACCTGTCTTTCGTATTTCTTTTTCTCTGGCTTCACTATATACGTTTTTATGGTGTATTCTCTTCCTGTCATCGCCCAGAAGAAAAAAAAAATATTAACGTTTCTCACTCACCATTGGATCTCGTGTGAGCGTCAGCTCGTGCCAATTCAGTGACCACGCGTTGGTCGGGTCTAAAATGCTATAGCGCTGGGAGATGTCTTTAAATATAGTTATGATTGTTAAGGGGCGAAATAGTAAGTTTGCTGAGATGCGAATTGTAACAGATCTCGTATATATACTGACCCTTTCGGAGCACGCTCGTGCCAGTTGTAATCATCGTTGATCGCGTCGCAGATGCTCGCATTGGAGGATAGGCCTAAATATAGGCATGATTGCGAGGGGCGGGCTTCCAAACACAAACTCCGGCTATCAGTTGGAGAAAGGTCATGCAGGGCGAGGGTATAGAACAGCAGATACTATAATCTTATCGGTGCGTGCTCAGGGGGAAGTTAATCGCAAAACCCCTTCACTAAACAGACACGTGCGGGTAATTCGTGAAAGATAACCGAGTACGATTTTGACAATTCGTCTTTATGCGTGATAAGATAACCGAGAGCGCAGACTTCTGCGCTCTCAAGCACGATGTCGTGATGATGGGAAAGCCTTGCTCTACGCGCTATAGTTCAAACGTTGCCGTCTTGGAGTATACCTGATAGTTTTGCTGGCCGGATCACGTGGTGCTAGCACGCCGAAATCGCAGTGCCCTTGTGAGTGATGAATGGGTTTCATAACGACATGTTATTGGGAAAACCTGTAAAAAGCTGCATGGGAACCTTTCGACGGTGTTAGCTTGTGCAACAGACACCTTTATAATCGTGTAGCAGGAGCGGTGTTTTTTTTTTTTTTTCTTCAAGCGGATTTACATTTCGATTAGCTCTGGATAGATTGACAGAGATAGCATGCAGCAGATTCCATCTTGTAGTGAGAGAGAGAAAAAAAGAAAGAGAAAGGGGGGGGGGGAAATATGATATATCGAGTAAAAAAGTACGCGAAGGTTTATGAAAGGAGTATGGCGCCGCATTCAGGTTCCCGAAAGCGCCTTCTTATACGAGCGCAGTTATTGGAAAGCGATTGCCATGATCGATCGAGGATGCAATTGATTATCGTAAGAAACCGCATTGCGCTCTGAGAAATAAAGTGAACCAAAGAAACCGACCGGAAAACATGTTCTCTGAAGAAAAATGACCGAGTGTGTATGCGAAAACTGTTGCTAAGTCTCTGACGTCACGCAGGTTCTTTGGTTTCGCACGCGAGTGGAATCAAGATGGTGGTGGGCGTTCGGTCGTTTCCATCGGTAAGCGCTGCTTCGAAGTATGCTGGGAAGGTTTCACGTAATGACGCTTGGTGCACCCTAGTCTTTATTTACTCAGAAAATCACTGAAGCCAGAGCGTCCACTGGTGAATTGTTAGATAAAACGTACGCATTATTCGTGATGTCGTCTCTTATATCAGCATGTGGTAACTCTATAGCCGGCTTTAACCATCTTGTTTCCATCATTATCCGGTATTACGCATCGTGAGCCAACGCTTCTTGCCTTTAATGGACCGTGGTCTAAATTTACTCAAAGAAGCATTGAAGCAAGGACTGCCGTTGGTGAACTGTCAGATGAAAACGTAAGCGCTATTTGTGATTCCTTCGCTTAATCAGTATGTGGTAACGCTATAGAGCCGATATTATTAATGATTTTTGCACAGTTATCCTATTATTACCCATCATAAGCCAACACTAGCGAACATTCACCACTGCTTAAAACGAGTGCTAGTTGTGTGCGAGCGGATACGGTAAACTGCTAGGTCCTGTGAACCGCATCGCGTTTTCATATCCTAAAGAACGCAGTAGCGGAACTACCGGTCGCCGTCACATGTGGTAGTCACGTGACATGCGCGGAAACGTCACGTGTTACGTCACTGATAATGTGGCACACGTCACTGTCGACTCTGGTTCTGGCAGTATAGCGATGCTGGCAAAATTATGAGAAACGTGAAGCGGCACGGTGTATAGTTACTGGCCCCTCCAGTGACACTCCTTACAAAAATGGATTGAGACAGTTTATAGACTGTCTACTCTCATTTTTAGAAAGTCTGTAGACTGTCTACGCCCATTTTTAGAAAGTCTATAGATTGTCTAAATATATTTTTGTAAGGGACGGGCCAACCGTTGACGCTGGCAAAATGGCGATAGTTATGCAACGCCAGGCAGAACATTGCCCTTTTTTTCAAGTTTTGGCAAGGGTATGACGTCATACGCGACGTTTCTGATCAGGTGACTCCCGCATGCATGGGATGGCTACCGGAAGTTGCGGTACTGCGCTTGTCGGTGTATGGCTGCGAAATTGGGTGCGAAAAAATACGGTATAGGTCGGTAGGTCCTGTAGGCCGTAACGCGTTAGGAACGGATGGACGGACGGACGGTTTTCTGATGGTAGCAACCTTAATAATAATAATTGTTCGGGTTTTACGTGCCAGAACCGCGATATGATTATGAGGGATGCCGTAGCGGAGAGCTCCGGAAATTTCGACCCCTTAAGATTTTTTTAGCGTGTACACCTAAATCACGGGGCTCTAGCATTTCGCCTCCATCGAAATGCGGCCGCCGCGGCAGGGATTCGATCCCGTGACATTCGGGTCAGCAGTCGAGCGCCATAACCACTATAGACCGCCGCGTCACCTTATGGGACGCTTACACTTTAAATGGTTGCATCAGCCGGTTCTCACGCTTCTCACCGATTCGTTTTTGCAGGTGTCAGCCGAACGATCGTCCTTCTTGTGACGTCACGAGCGCGCCTCTAGCGTAGCAGAGGAGGAAAATCGCACGGCGAGCGCTTTTTCTTAATTGCGCGGTATGTACGCAGGGAATAAAAACGATCGTGACTCTCGTGACCCTGCGAAGCATGCAGTTCGTTGGAATGCACGCCTATATCACGTGCTTCCTGCCAGCCTGCGCGACTTATTTCACGCGTATATGAACCTATTACGGACTCTGTTCACGTCGGCACGCTGGCATCGAAGTGGTCTGTTTTCCTTTTAGTCGTTCGGACTTCCCGTCGTTATTAAATATGGGTGCTTAATATCAGTTTCTATATAAACCAACACCAGGGGAAACTTTAGCGCTCCGATCGTTATTTGCCTTATAGTAGCTGCGTCCCTCCGTTTGTGCCCCAACCTTGTATGTGGGGTCCAAACTTGCGCCACAGGCAACAATTATTCCGGCATCTCCGCCGCGGATCTCGGAGGTCATGCCATACATGACAACTGCAAGTGCAGGATTAAGTGTTGGGACCCGGATACACATCACGACTGCCATGCTTTAGACCACCATCTGCATCAAGGCGTTGGGCTCTCCCTTCTTACTTCGATCGTGTCCTGCTAATGTGTCAAGTGTCTCGTTGTGTGTCATGGAGCATGCAGCGAATGGTGCGCGCGGCGCCGTCTCCTTAACGCGAGTAAAGAAGAAGGAAAGGTCCTTCACATATCTCTACTATATATAATCTTACAAGTGGTGCGTGAAATACAGGAAATCTGTAAGTGTAGGCTTATAACATCTTTTGCAAGTATACTGGGGAAGGTGGGAGGGGAGGTCTGTTTGCTGACCCCCACACGAACTGTGCTGCTACGTGTGAAAGCAAGACTACAGATTACTGGTTAAAAAAAAAAAAAAAGAAAGAGAAGACAAAAGCATAGACGATGTGGTCGCCTCTTCGACTGAGATATATGTAAAATAACACTTAAATATTAAAGTAGATGTGATGTTTTACGTGCCAACAACATGGAACGATAATGAGCCACAGCTTGCCCCGGATAATTTCGACCACCTGGTGTACTTTAGTACACCGCTGAGATCGTACTACACTGAGTACTGCACTGAGTACTGCACTGAGATCGCGCAGTACTCAGGCCTCTATCATTTAGCCTTGATCGAGACGCGACTGCCGCGGCCTATTATAATAATAACTGTCTGTCGTAATTGCTGCGTGGCACTGAAGTGCGTGAAATGGAGTCGACTCGCACGGGACAGGGTGAGTTGGAGGTCATTCGGAGATGCCTTTGTCCGGCAGTGGGCGTAAAATAGACTGATCGTGATGATGCGGCAACACTCTTTCAAAAACAGCTAAATGTCATCGAGTTCACTAGAAGGCTGCGCTGTAGGGTTAGCGAAGGTGCACGGGGCAGCGTATGTCGTTCGAACATTCGTGTGTATTGGCAGCGCGAAAGATTTAACGAGGGACGGATATAGTCAAGACAGCGCTCTTGTCCTGTCTGTATGCGTCCCTTGTTTTGAGCTTTCGCGCTGTCGCGCATTAGTGCGCACAACGCGCTCCGTGTACCGTATATTCTCGTAGAGCATGCCGCTGTGTTCTCTGCGGGATTGCCGAGCTCACTCCCGTGAACTTTTCGATTGCATCACCCCACCTAACCCGCTGCCGCCAAGCGTCGTTTCCCATCCGTTGGCAATAAACGTTCCGTTCTAACTGACCAGCGGTTGTCTTTTTTTTTTTTTTCACGCGGGGTCAGGTTAGGCAACGTTGGTTCACCGAACTATACGCGTGACTCGCGCGGTAGTAAAACTGCCGTTAGCAACAGGTTCCAGGTATAAGGGGATATAGTCGGCGAGATGATCTGGTTGCACCATCCCGGGGATAGGAGGTGCACGCTGCTAGAACATTCGAGAGGTTTCTGTCCAGCGATGTTTTCTCTGGGAGTAATGACGTCTATACTTCAATAACAACGCTCTCTTCTCGAACCTATAATCGATGTTCCGGGTCGTTGCGTTTACAGCGTCGCCCAGATGTTGTGTGCATATACACGCGGATGAGCGAAACGAGCCCCGCTGGGACGTTGCCAACGCGCGGATGCCGCAGGAGGTGCATGGTGCGTCTTTTTCGCCGAGCTCGCGCGTACCTATATGCCTTTTGGCTTGGGCCTCTTCGAATATAGCTTCTGGCAAGCTTTACGCTCTTGCGTTCCCGTGAACTCGGAGGTGTTGCGGCAAATGCTCGCGTGGCGTGCACTTGTTCTTGTCATGTGTGCAGATGACGTATGACTGACCTGTCCTCCCAATCTCTCTCTCTCTCTCTCTCTCTGCCTATTCCTGTCCTTTCATTTTGTTTGTTCGCATCTTTCCCCCCAGTTAAACACATTCGAAATGCTTATTTCTTCGTGTGAATACGTTTTCTCGTCACAAGTAGTGTAGCAAACTGGTCAAGTCTAAAATTGTCCAAACAAATCCAATCAAAATGAGTTTCATTCATATGAGTAGAATAAGAATGCGCACAAAATATCTGGACCAGTAGCCTACGTGTCTAGTGGCTGGTACAACATAGAAAACACACAAAAGCTATCAACGCGCATAGATAGGTCATCATGGAACAAGGTTTTGTGCCTGAACATGAGCAAGATTTACATGATTAACAATTCTATCTACGAAGGAATAGAGATTACATGTCACTTGACGAGAACAAGCGTTTACTTGCGAGGTCAAAGTTACGTGTTGCGTTAATTTCCACAGGCGCAGTTTTTCATGTTGGAGTGCCTAAAAATTCTAATAATCGTTCGCCATATAGACGTGGTTACAAGAAGGAAGATTTAAGGTTACTTGCTTGCCTGATGTTTGCACGTGGGAAGTTGAATGTGATGTTCTGCAGCGGGAAGTTTGTGCGTAGTGTCTCGTGAAATAAACACGTAATTTTATAGTTTATTAAAGCCGCGAAGGCGAGAATGCGAAGTTCATTTAACAGAATGCTATTAGGTAATGAACAGAGAATAACGTTATTATTCTTATAACACATTTTTGTAACTGTAATATAGGTGTTATGCAAGTTTTGTGTGTTGGAACCCACACTCCACAGCACTAACTTAGGTGGGTATGAAATAGAGAAAATTACGTGCAGTGAAGCAAGGAACGAGTAAAATATTGCCGGGAACAACGGACCTTGCATTATCCCCCCCCCCCCCCCCCCACTATCTTTTTCTTGATGTGAATGCACTTTTATTGGGTATAGGTTATCCGAACTGAAATGCCTGATTTGTTTTTCTGCAGGCTTTTCCTGTTTGAAATGTCTGATCTGTCTGCCTGCATAGCGTGTATAAGCATAGGGTGCGCATGCGATGACCAAACGTTCTGTCAAAACAAGGATGGCACTTTCATCTATTGCGTACATCTCTTCATTTTTAAAAAGTTCATATATTAAACGGGTGTGAGACAGGCGCACACTTCGGACATGCCCTCGGGACTATGAACAGAACTACGATGCATTATATCGTCCGGCCGCTTGCGGAACGCTGCGCTTTTGCATTCGTCTTCTCCTAATCTATGCAGTGTTGTTGGACTGCCGTCGTCGCATGGGTTGAAGGCCACGAATTATCGGATGATTCGCTGCGGGGTCCCTGTTCCCGGCCTGCAGTATCGCATGATCACGTCACACGATTGCGTGCGCGGCCAGCTAGGAACATTCGCCTTGCAACACGTCCAAGTCTTACGACACGTTCCTGTAGCGGCGTATCTATGGCTGTTCCAAGTTCTGATTGGCCGATCCAACTGGTGTGCCCGTTGGTCTATGCCTCTTAAGTCTGCAGGCATTTGCACCAGTGAAAGTGGCAGAATGAGATATATTCGCCGCTAAAGAGGCACACACAAGCAGCACTGCAGTGACGAAAGAAAATGCTAGCATGGCAACACCAACAACAAGTTTTTTCGACAGACAGAAATCTCGCAACTTAGTTGGTCGCTTTGTCAGATAATAATAATAATTGTTGGGGTTTTACGTCCCAGACCCACGATATGATAATGAGCGGCGCCGTAGCGGAGGGCTCCGCAAATTTCGACCACTCGGTGTTCTTTAACCTGAACCTAAATCTAAGCACACGGGCCTCTGGCATTTCGCCTCTATCCAAATGCGGCCATCGCGGCCGGGTACGAACCCGCGACCTTCGGGTCAGCGGTCAAGCACCGTAACCACGAGACCACCGCGACGGATTCGCTTTGTTCGAAAAGCGACCAACTTGGGACACGCTGTATAGTCGCTATATAGCTAGTTGGCCGATTAGTCGCATATTTGTAGAACCAATAAACGGCGCAGAAGCATATAAGACTTCAGAACACGCTGAAGGTTATTGTGTACGCCGCCGTGGTTGTGCGGGAAAACGACAAGTTCGCAAAACAAGCGTAAACTGCGGCAGAGAAAGAGTGTACGGCAGAAATCGCGTTGTGCGTGGCAACGCGGCAAGTCGCGCTGTCGCCGGTGTGAACGCCGCGGTCTCCGCGAGTACAGCACCTCCTCGGTCGCCAGCCGCGCAACACTCTCTTGTCAGTCGCGCCGGTGTGAATGCCGCCTTTGACTGCGCGCATAACAAACAGTTTTTCGAGTCGCAGTGAAACAAGAAAGACAAAGTTGCTCGCCGAAGGCTTCAATACGTAGCGCGACATGGGACGGGCAAGGGAACACAGGACTGGGCGCTGGACGAGTGTTCCCCTGCTCTCTGTCCTGTGTTCCCTCACTCGTCCCCTTGTCGCGCTGTTTCACAGTCTTCTTAACATGTATGGTGACCGCAGCAAAAGATTAGCACAAGCCAATGGTCCAGCCAATGGTCGCTTGTGCTCCTGTTTCTGCGGTGACCGTACGTATGCCAACCAGCCACAATGAACACGCTGTTGCTCGCGGACAGACGTAGCAGCCTCGCCGCCAGCAGCAGCGCTCGACTTTGCATATATATCGCGAAAGGAGACCCTTCTCTCCCCCTCACCACCTCCTTATCCTACGGCGCATGTGTGCTCGCGCGTGTCGGGGCTATATCTCTGGTCGTCTATATGGCACGTGTTAGGTCCCCTTTTAGGGGGTTTCTTCTTTTATCGCTCTCTCTCTCTCTCTCTCCCTCAGCTCACCCATGAGTCTCTTATTCCCGCTCTTCCACTTTCGGTCCGTTCCTCCCTCCTATCACCCCTCCTCACGTTCGCTGCTCCCTTGCAGGGCTGCAGGAATCGCATCTCTTCTTCCCTTTCCTCGACTGTACGTGAATCTCTTCATTACGCGGTGCACGCCGTCTAGTCTAGCGTGGAAAGGGGGGGGGGGGGGGAGAAACGGTCTGTCTGTCTTTTACCGTTATCGCCGTCGTCGCGTCACCGTCCCGCGCGATCGCGCGCGCGCACGCCGACAACGCCGACGGCCCATGCAATCTTTGAACCGTTACTCGGACTGACCCGATTAGAGCACGAGCCGCGCGCTCAGTGCATGCGTATAATCGCGCGTATAAATATGTCCGTCGCCTTCCCGTCTCCGACGGGTCGCAGCGCTGCATTGTTGACCTCTCTCTCTCTCTCTCTCTCTCCGTGGTAGATGGCGCGCGTTGTAGGGAGGTGAACGCACTGTGCATATCGTATACGTATCCGCCGCCGCCGGCGAGGCCACGCGTATAAGAAGCCGCGCTGTTACCGGGTCGTGCGCATTTGCGTGCGGTGACGTTGACACAGTGTGAAAGACGGAGTGTCCGAAGTGCTTCACTTTCCTGCGGCGTTCCGTTGAGACATGTCGATGGGCCGCGGAAGAACGCTAGCGAGTTGGAGTTGAACACTGGATGGGGTGGCGCTTTGCTAAGACATGTGGACAACTTGTCGACAACCTGCTAGTGCGAACGTACAGAGAGCATTGAGAGGACTGAAAGTCACGCCTTCCCTTATGCATTTGAATAAGGCGACTGAAAGGCGAAAACCATCTTTTTCTTCTCGGTCCATTGCATTGATCCCGCCCGAAAGCTTTGCGCGCCCAACGCGGTTTTGCACTGCCTCCGTGATCGGCCCACCTTTGACCAAGCAACGTACCATCTCGTGTGATGGCGTCATCCTGTGACGTCATGATGACGTCACAGATTTTGGCTATCTGTGACGTCATTATGACGTCGTATGGTGACGTCATCAACTGCGATTATTTTTTACATCACTCGTGTTGTCGCCGCCGATGGTTACTTTTCGCGTTTGATCAACCATCCGAGGCTTCCGCCTTAGTAAATAACTTGGACTACCCGTCATCCTGATTCAATGGGAACGCTCCTATGACATCCATCCCGGCATCCAGACAAAGTAAGCCGCACAGAGCGGCAAACGAGAAAATTCGTTGCCCGAGCGCCTCATAAATTGTTCCTGTCTTCGAAAGCGCAAGTCCGCCGCGGTGGTACAGTGGTTACGGTGCTCGGCTGCTGATCCGAAAGTCTCGGGTTCGATCCCGGCTGCGCAACGCCAGGTGGTCGAAATTTCCGGAGCCCTCCACTACGCGATGTGTCTTTTAAAACCCTAGATATTATTCTTATTAATTTTAGCGGTGGAAAATCACGTATTACAGGTGGATTTTTTACTGTATATCATTTTTCATGTACGAGCGATTCTCAGTGCCTTGCTTGCTCTCATGTTTACGCCGACAGTCATAACGTTCGTTCTCCGATTCGCGAGATCACTTTCCGTTGCGCCTATTCCGCAAGGCCTTCCACTACATCGTTAGCCGCTGGAGGAAGCTATCGATATTCTTATACATGTATAACGTGGCGCGAAATAAGAAACTGAGCGCGGCGGATAGTCTGAGTCACACGCAGGGAGGGTGCGGGTCTTTTTGAAATGTCGCCGCGCTCCGACCAGGAAACGCCTCTGTGGGATAAAGAAAATAACATTAATCGTTAAAACAAAACAAAAGCATAGGTCCGTTAGCCCCTAGACATCCGCGTGTTTACGTCTCGCCCGGTTAACCGAGTTAACGTATACATGCAACCAGAGACGAGACGAGGGAGAGGGCGCCGCGAGGGCGATGTCCTCAATTCTATTCAGAGGCGGCGAGGAGATCGCCGCCCAGTCACACGCGCTGCGACCCATACCCCGCTCCTTAGTTGCGTGCAGCGTCGCGGTTGCTCGGGACTTCAATTTGGCGAGTTTGTCCCGGCTGTCTTCAGTTACCGCAGGCGCCAGTCTGGACATTTATAGGGCTGCATTTGCGTGCACACGTCAAGGCGAATCGAGTCGTCGAATTATCAAGCTGAAGATGTGATCGTCGGTTTGTGTAAAGGCAAGCGGTTGATAGAATGGTGCTCGCGACGGGGCGGGTTCTGGCAAAGCACAGGATGACTCGCTCGCACCGCTTGTGAAATTTTACACGCACACACGCACGCGTATCTATATGAACGTATTAAAGTGCATTTTTGCATACCGTTGCTGGGTCAGCTTGACATTCTGGCTCCATCCGTTATCTTATACGCGAGCGATTGGCGATCTGTGACGACAGATCGTCAAAATTTGTGATGTCACTATGACATCACATGTCATCGTCGCTTGGTTAAAGGTGCGCGGATCCCGAAGGCAGCGCGAAATCATATGAGGTCCATAAAGCTTGCAATGTCTACGATCACGGAGGCAGTGCAAGACCACGTTAGGCTCACAAGGCTTCCTGTGTGGGGAGAGGGGGGGGGGGGGTAGTGTTAGGATTAGTACATCGGCTCAGAAGAAAAGTATGAAGAAGATGGCTTTCGCCTTCGAGTCTTCTTAGCCGAACACATAATGGACCCTGGGAGTGATTTTGCAAACCCGACAGTATCTGACATTATAGCTTGACCATCACAGCTGATAACTGAGCTAGTTGGTATGCATCCATCTTTTAGATTGCGCAGCGCTCACGTATGCGCTTATCCTATAGGCATTTCTTAATTATTCGTCCTCGTCCATGTGAGCTCTACGCCACCTGAAAGATAGAGGGTGTTGGGCCGAGTTAACACACATACGAAGCGACTACTCGGAACCCGTCGTGTTGTCGTATACTGCACCGCTTTTCTCACAAGTTTACCAACCGCGGCAAATCGCAGATAGGCGCGGGCGTCGGCTTTTCGATTCGCTAGTCCGCGTTGCGCCTAGCTGCCGAGACATTTTTTTTATTCGCAACACTGCTCGAAATTGGGCGGACCAGTATACGTGTCTTCTCCTGCCGACCGGTTTGCCGGTTTGTCTTGAGCTCCCGCTGTGCACGGCGGGGTCCGTTCCTCTTACAGAGAGGTACGGGTTGCGGCACTAGCTGCGCGGCGTTTCGCAAGCCTGGAGGAAGGAAAGCCAATCACGATTGAAGTCAAGAAACATTGTAGCGGAGTCTCACTACTGGGATATTTCCAGATGGTGCGCAAGCTCTAACTCCATTGCTTAACTGACATATAGCGGCAAAAGCCAGCACTTAACCACTGCTAACCATCATTTAGCCACCGCTAGTCGACAGTAGCCAACACAGGCGCGTATCCTGTTAATAATTGTTGCTGCAACATTATAGTCCGAAACAACTTAAGATGTCCGGAGAGGCATCGCCCAGGTAACCGAAGCGCGGCAGCCCATCGCCTCTGCGACTAAAGTAGTAGTCTTGCTCATGTACTCGACGCTTCTCCGAAGGCGGGTCACCGGCCGTCCGCCTCATGACGTCACTCTGGAGTGCGCGCCTATTGGTGCAGGCTTGTTTGCATGCGCCTTTTGAGGAAGAAATGCCGCGGACTTCTAAAGAAGTATTCGACTGTAGTATAGCCCGCTTTGTTTCTGTGCCGACTGTGCTATATAGCTTGTTGCTGCAACTGTACTGTCCTGCTTTCTTTCTCCAGCAATACGGCATCGTCACACACACGCATACACTACACACACAAATATATGTAGAAGCTCCCATATATTCCTATGGACTGCAACGCGTTAGCTACAGAGACGCGCGTTTTTACAAGGGTAGTAAGAATGCTTGCGCGTTTTTAAATGCATCGGTTAAATATTTGATCGCAGCGTCAGAGCGCCACCTGCACTGCAGGCGGCGCTGCAGCCGAGCGGACTCAATCAACCAGTGCGGTGTCTTTCCGAGGGTCACGTGTTTGGGCCGACACTGCGAGGGAATACGGCGAAGGGAACGGCTGCGCGACGTAGTCTTTCTCTCTCCCACAGTTTATTACTTCCTCCCTGGTTTCTCGAGTCATTTGTATCGTCGTCGCTGCTTGTTTTGGTGACCTGCATAACTCAGCGTGACTATATAATGTCTCGGGGCGCCCTTTCGAAAGCGCTAACCGTGCTCGTTCCACCCATTCCTCATGTATCTACTGCCGCTTTTGCGAATGGCGGGTTATAGCTTCGCACTGCGCGTGTATATAGGTTGTGCTAATGGGAGTTCCGCTTGGGAAAAATATAGGCCCCCTAAATTGCACCGCCGCCTTACGAAACTATTTCACCTGAGGCTGTGTGCAACTAACACTACTAATATAATCTATACGCCGCTGCCCCGCGGCGCAGCAGGCCAACGAAACGCAATTACGAACAAATAATTAACCTCGTGAGTTCCGCCCTTTATCGATTGTCGCATCCCCCGTAGCGCGTAGTACAACGTTACACGTTTTTGATGAGGTGTGTGTACAGTACGTTACAATGCTAACGGGAACACTCGTATGAGCACCTTTCATACTGCTGGTACTCTAACATAAAGTGGAGAGAGAAGCAATTGTCAATGCACGCCACTGGTCTGTCAAAAGGTGTTAGAACTGTCAACCACCAGTGGTGTTATGCAAATCTAAGCCACTATGCTTCTGTAATAGCAAATTCCATGTATTGTATATAGCGGTGAACTGCAGAGCGCAAATAACGTGCGCGACAGGGAGGAACACACGCAGCACAGGATAACCGTGCCATCTCGCAACTAAATTTATGGTCACTATGTTTATTGCAACTTTCTTTTTAAGATAGTTGTTCCGAGTTGGCGCTTGTCCTGTGCTGTGTGTGTTCCTATCTGTGCCGTACGTTATTAAGATGAGGGCCTTATAAGCCTCATCAAACGCGAAAATTGACCGTCGTCGTCCCTCGGCGTAGGCGTCAGCACGAGTTATGCAAAAAAATAATCACCTGATGACGTCACCAGATGACTTCACAGATCGCGAAAATCGGTGATGCCACATGACGACGTAATCACATGACATCGTCACTTAGTCAAGGTGGGCCGACCACAGAGGCATTACTAAACCAGGTGACGTGCAGAAAGCTTGCAGTGCCTCCAATCTTGGAGGCTTTGCAAAACCACTATTGGCTTTGAACCACTATTAGGCGAATGCATAAGGGACCCTGTCAGACTTTTCTTGCGCTCCGCAGTTCACACTTATTAACCAACTATCCCAACAACTAATTTTAAGATCGTATATAGCGTTGATCCTTTCTTACAGTGTATTTGTATTGTATGCATAGCGTATTCATTGTGTTGTAAGAGAGCGAAATCCAAACATGCCCCTGCAAGCAAGCCTTCCCTATTAACAGTGGACCCGACTGTACAACGTGGTCCGGCCGTTTCGGCAGGCAGAAAAAGCAAGCAGCCGTCCGGCTTGTGCAACGCGTAGCGAGCAAACGCGGGACGAGGAATCCATGCGTCGTCGGCCGGGGCACCGCGCCCTAGCTGCTGCCGCCGGCAGCGCGGGAGAGCTTGTTTACGTCGCGAGCTTAGTAGGGCGGCGCACGGCTCTCGCTTGCTGCTCGACGACCCCGTCTCGCGGACGCCGATCTCTCTTCTTTTCTCTCTCTTCCCTTTTCCCTTCTCTCTCTCTCTCTCCTTCAGCGGCGCCGACGGTCCTACACGTGCGAGCTTGTTGCGTGCAAACCGCTGTCCGACAGAGCTAGAGAGGCAGATAGACAGAAAAGTAGAAAGAAGGATGATAAAAGCGAGCTAAGCAGATAGATAGATAGATAGATAGATAGATAGATAGATAGATAGATAGATAGATAGATAGATAGATAGATAGATAGATAGATAGATAGATAGATAGATAGATAGATAGATAGATAGATAGGAAAGAGGTAGGAAAGAAAGAAAAAACGTGTAGGTAGGCGGAAGTTTTTGATAGATGGAAACAGAAAGAAGGAGGTTGCCATGGCAAGCACGAGATAGTTACATACAAAGAACGAAAGAAAGAAGGACGGGAGCTTACAGTGCTTGTAATAACTGTGAGGGCAGGCAATGGTGGGCCGGGCTGTTGGCCGATGGCTCAAACACCGAAGGGATTAACGGGTCGGAAACCCGACTGACGTGAGCGGAGCGGTTTTGAAGCTGTAGTGCATGGCTTCAATCGTTTTTTTTTTTTTTTGTGACTTGGGTACAGTTCTGTGTGTGCTACGATCCTGATTGACACTGCCGCGTGAGAGAGAGAGAGAGAGAGTGTGTGTGTGTGTGTGTGTGTGTGTGTGTGTGTGTGTGTGTGTGTGTGTGTGTGTGTGTGTGTGTGTGTGTGTGTGTGTGTGTGTGTGTGTGTGTGTGTGTGTGTGTGTGTGTTTTGCTCTTAGGGCTTGCTCTGTGTGTCATATGATTCTTGTAAGTGCCGGATGTGCCGCCAAGCGGATATCTGGCTCGCGGCCCATAGGCTTTAGGCGGCAATTAGGTTGACAGGAGGTTTGCGGGATAAATCATCTGCTCTCGGCGCATGGACTCGCACGTTTGAGATGTGGAACGTCACAGCATATAGCTCTGCTGCTTTTTTATTTCGTTTTTTTCTTCCTTGAAATTCATCAGACCGTGTGATCGCTTGTGTGACCACTTCAGTGCGTGTACTCTGACCCCCCCCTCTAAACCCCATCGCCAGCTTACTGGTTAGTCCAATTGGTAGAGCGACCGCCCCGGAAAAGCGTCGGTCCCGGGTTCGATCTCCGGACCAGGACATATTTTTCGTCAACAATGAAGCTTTCTTCTAAAGCCCTAACCACACGTACGCGTTACAGCGCGTCAGCGTGCGGTGTGTAGACGGCGTCGCGTCGCGTTCCTGTGGAGGGAGAGTGCCATAGGTAGAGGATACGCTACGCGCTGACGCGTTGTAACGCGTACGTGTGGTTACGGCTTTAAAAATCCGTACGAACTTCCTTGTAGCCTTGTGCTGCAAACGTGTTGTGCTCAGTTTTCTATCTCATAAGGAAAGGGCATACGAGTGCCGTAAAGTGGGCGTGTGAATACTCCTTAATGTATACGTGCGCTTACGCGTGCTCATTATTATACGCACGTGTCAGTGCGAAAGCGCCCTAACCCGCGTTCTTTATATATCATTGGCAGTTTTTTATATATATAGAGAGAGAGGCAAACTTCATACGTCGCATACCGCCGTTTAATCTGCAGGAGGATCTGCACGACGCAAACGTCTGGTCTGGTTTCTGTCAAAATGACTCTGGTCTGGTTTCGTTGTAGTGCGCCGGCGGTGTGCATGCGTGGTTATAGGAAAGAAAGCCGGCGGCGGGCGCGAGAGGACAAGCCGGCTCGGGTGTTTTCCCGTCCTTGTCTGCTGTCCTACTAAAACGCATTTTGGCCAGTCTGCTGCTACGCGTAGCCCCGGACTGTAATGTGTGTGTGTGGGGGGGGGGGGGGGCGCCGCGGAACATTAGTATTCGCAATTAATGCACCCCGCCCCTGTCGCCCCTTCCCCTTCCTACGTAACCTCTTAAGGCCCGAGGACAACTTCAGGGACGTACTGAAAAGTATGCGTTCTTTTATATATGTAAGAGAGAGAGGGAGAGAGGACAGGCAGACATAGACAGATAGACGCAGACCGATATACTCAGACGAACAGGCAGACAGAAAGACAGAGGCACATACAGACAGACACACAGATACAGATACATAGAGACATGAAAAAAAAATCCGTAAACAGGGGGTGGGCGCTCGAGCTGACGTTTCGACAAGTGGACTTGTCTTCTTCAAGGCTGAAAGTGATTTCCTTAGCTCTCGTGTGTATATGCTTCGTATCCTCTCGAGCATATACACACTAGAGCTAAGGAAATCAGTTCGAGCCTTGAAGAAGGCGAATCCACTAGTCGAAACGTCGGCTCGGGCACCCACCCCCTGTTTACGGATTTTTTCATCGCAAGCTTCTATCTTCCCCTTCCTGTCGTTTCTCGGATACATAGAGACAGACACACAGATGCACAGACAGACAGATAGATGCACAGACAGGCAGATACACAGACAGTCAGGCAGATGGATACACAGACAGAGAGACAGATACACATACAGGCACATAGATGCAGAAAGATACAGACAGATACGCAGATAGCTACACAGACAGACAGGTGCACAGACAGATACGCAGATAGGTACGCAGACAGACAGACACATAGATATGCAGACATATACACAGACAGACGGACAGACACATAGATATGCAGACATATACACAGACGGACAGACAGACAGACAGACAGACAGACAGACAGACAGACAGACAGACAGACAGACATATTCACAGAGATACACAGACAGATACGCAGATACACCGACGGACACATGCACAGATACACAGAGAGAGACAAATACGCAGACAGATGCACATACAGATACACATACAGACATACAGATACACATACAGACGGACAGATACGCATATTGATACACAGACAGACAGACAGACATATACGCAGAGAGATACACAGATAGGCAGACAGATACACAGACAGATGCACATACAGCGATACAGGTGGATATAGAGAGATATGTTTACAGGAGATGGTCTTTGACTGGCGCCGGTTGCTCTCCTCCTCCTTTCGGCATACAAAAGCAAGAGCACGAAAAGATTTAAAAATACTATAGAAAAGCACCGAAACATTTGCCGAGTTTCGCACATGTGTAAACAAAGGCATCGAAGGTATTCGTACGAAGAGTTCCGTAAACAAGATAACGGGCACAAAGGAGTCTACAGGACCGCGCACACACGGTACTTGCGGCTATCTATATGTAACAAAAAAAGCAACAAATAACAATATCAGTCGTGATGTCATCGTGACAAGGCCGGAAGGCTAGCATCAGTGTTTGTTACATTCCACTCTGTTACTGTAGGGTAGCGAACCGGACACTGGCGCACCTGCTTAACATCACTGCCTCTCCTCCTCACCTTCCTCTCTTCAGTGGTAATGTGCAGTTGGAGTTCAGCGCCATACAGAGAGATGGAGTAATGTTATGGGTGGTTAAACAGGCTGAAGCCGGTTGGCTACCCTGCTTAGGGGCAAAGGAAAGGGGTCTCGAAGATGTGGAGTTGCGAAGAAGTTTGCGAAAAGAGAGGGGGTTGGGTACGTGCTTGAGGTCGTCGAATCGCCATTACACTTCTCCGCTTGCTGCTGCATGATTGCTGCAGTGCCGTGCGCGCAGAGGTCGAAAATCTGTATACGCTGCGGTTAACACGTATACTGGTTAATGTAATCACCGCCACACGAGCCGAAAGTGCCCTATCTTTTGCCGAGCGCACCCACTTTTCTTCTTTTTCTCTCTCTCTCTCTCTGGCCATCGCCGCCTGCAACTCGTCAAGCGCCAGAGAAGGCCGATCAAATTTCACGCGTCAGGCTCGACAGAACGTGCATCTTCGTTTACTGCAGGGTTGTTTCGAGGGCGTGCTGGTTTCTCGTTTTTTTTTTTATAATATAGTTTCGTTTTTAACTCGACCAGGCGTATTGTATCCGGTTACACTGAATACTGTACACCGCGGTTAAACTACAGTAACAGCCCCTACATAACGCCAGTACTTTGCATGCTCTCTCGACGAGATTGCCAGCACCATGCCAAGGACACACAGGTCAAGCTCAGCAACTGACCTGACAAACTGCGGTGTCATTATGCACTCTCGGGTGAAGCGTCACTCTTCGTTCTCTCTCTCTCTCTCTCTCTCCTTCTTTTCCATTCCCCATTCGCCTTCCACAGGGCAGGGTAGCAAACCGGACGTTGACCACCTCGCCTTCCATTTTCCTCTTCGCTTTCTTCATAAAGTTAGGTGAGTGATAATATAACAGTATTGAAAGTTGGGCTAGTTGGTACGGCAGCATGTTGGTGTACAGCGCGAGGAACGACGAAGACCGAAAGAACAGAAGGGACACGGACGAGCGCTGTTCGCTGACGAGCACGGGCAGCGCTCGTCTGTGTCCCTTCTGTTCTTTCGGTCTTAGTCGTTCCTCGCGCTGTACACCAACATGCTGAGTGATAATATACTTTACGAGCTCAGTGAATTATTAGTATATATACTAGCGCTGGACATATACCGCGGTCAGGGGCGTAGCCAGGGGGGGGGGGGTTGGGGGGTTCAAACCCCCCCCCCCCTGGCTACGCCCCTACGCCCGAAATTTTTCAGTTTTGCTTGCGTACATATACACACGCACGAACATACATAAAGTATGGTTGAACCCCCCCCCCCCCCCCGTAAAAAAATTTCTGGCTACGCCCCTGACCGCGGTATATCACCTAGCTGTTAAGCTCAAGCCAGCGCGAACCATACACAGTGTGGAGAACCGTACCCGACCCGTATCCTGGCGGCTGTGGCTGCTAAGCGCTGCTATAGAGGGAGGGACGTGGGTTCGATTGCCGGCCGCGGCATGATGGAGACTATAGACAAAGAAAAATAAAAGAAGAAGAAGAAGAGACTCCCGTATACTTAGATTTAGGTGCACATTGAAGAAGCCCATGCGGTCGAAATAACGAGTCCCGCTCACAACGGCATGCAAGTCACTCAAAAATCATATCGTGATTTCTGCACGCAAGAGCCTCATAATTTAATTTGTTAACCGGACCCGCGATACCATTGTCTGAAGAAGATCGGAAGCTATAGGTCTATTTGATATTACAGATAGGTTCATCGTGATGTCCTTGGCGTTGAATAACGCAAGAGCAAGGAAAAAACATCGCGTTTGTGCGTCCTCTAGTGCCCTTGCGCTGTCGTATACGCGACGCTATATAGTCTGCTTGCACGCAAAAAAAGAAGCTTCCGAGAAGCCCATAGCCCTGCGTGGCCATGCGCCTGAGTTGTACGCTACCGTCGCAATAACCGGCGCCACGGGTGAAGGTCGCAGCGGGGCAGGCCTTGTTTTCGCCTCCTCGATCGCGCATATTACGGCGTCACCTCGCTTTTATGCGTTGCCTTGAAGGGAAGGGATAGGGGCATGCGAGCTCTGTGTGTGTGTGTGTGTGTGTGTGTGTGTGTGTTTGTGCACCGGCCTTGTGACGGTTTCTTCTCCCATCGATTCGTTTTCGGCGCGCGGCAGTTTTCTCTTTCGCGCGTCGCCTGTCTGGCGGCGTGGCTCGATCGTTGTGCCGTAAAAACCGTGCAGCGTGTGTGCGCAAGCAAGTACTGTATAGGCTCCTCACGAGGCTCATGCACGTATCGACGACCGTGTCGTCTGCTACCGGAAGTGGGAAACAGACGAGCTTCCTTTGCTAGAGCCACCGTATTTACCTCCGCGGCTTAGGCATAGCGGTTACGTTGTTCATTATTTTCCGGAAGTGGTAACATGCGACATGTCGGCCATGTTGTTGTCCGCTCCGGGAAGCGGTAACCCAGGCGCGTTCCTCCGTGACTAGCGAATGGCGATCATGTCGTCTGCTTCCTTCCGGAAGTGGGTTAGGGTCCAACCAATAGCTCAATTAAGGCCCCTATAGCCGCTAACCGTTTAGGGACTGAGGTTGGGTACCTGATCCTTAAGCCTAACCTAATACCTAATCCCACGCCTAAAACCTAACCCTATAGGCCTTGGGCTAGGTGTAGGTCCCTAATATACCTAATCGGTTAGTCCACCTAGGACTAGGGACCCTCACTAACCAGACGAGTTTATCTGCGGCTCATGAACATGGCTGTCATGTATCGTCTGCTTCCTTCCGGAAGAGGGAACCGGACGAGCTCTTCCGCTGTTTGCAAGTGGCGACCATGGCATCTGCTTCCGGGATAGGGCACCGAACGACGCCGAAACTTGTCTGACGCCGGGCTGTAACTTCGTGTAACTTCGAGAAGAGTAGCTTGGGCTTCTCGGTACTGAGGTGAGTGACATAACTAGCGCACACTTAGACAGGGACGGAGTGAGCAACACGAATAGCGCTTGTGTCGTGTGGCTTACTCCGCCCCTTTCAAAGTGTGCGCTATTTCACTCACGTTGGTGTAACTTGCTGTAACTCTGTGTAACTTGGCAAAAAATCTGTTTGTAGCAGGCGTATACAGCCGGCTGTGTCGACATATTGAAAATTTTGTTGTCCGTGGCAGTAGCGACCACGCTGCGCGCCTTCTATCAGAGAATTTCGTCGCCATCTACAAATTGTCCACGTCCAAGAGCAGCCCCCCACCTCCGGACCCATTCACAGTTCAAAATATGGCGAATTCGTCGAGATGGCGGCGGAACGTGGCAAACGTCCGGAAAAGCAATCTACACCGTTCTTGATAAACACGAGGCAGGCATTACTGCGACGTCGCGTCGCATTCCCAGTTCTTAGTACATTGGTTTGAGAAGACGAAATATGCTTATTTCTGCAGTCCATATCCGGGAGCACGGCGCAGCGTCGTTGGGGGGGGGGGGGGGAGATGCTTTCCATCTCCCCCCAACGACGCTGCGCCGTGCTCCCGGATATGGATTGCAGAAAGAGGGAGGAAAGTAAAGGCGACATCTTCGAGAAATGAGTTTTCTAACTATTCATTCTCTTTTCAAGCACCGGGAATCGAACCCAGTACCTTCCGCAATGGAGGCGGACGACCACCGCTTGGCTGTGGTTTCACAGTTTTACGAGAAGTGTTCGCGGTCCTTCCGGAGCCAGGAAGCGATGTCTCCGCCGGATGCCTTGGGTAACGGCGTCGCCATTCTTCCGCTGCGCGCAGAAAGGAGGGGCTTGGTGACGCAAACTCTCTCTCTCTCTCTGTGTTACCCTTACCTTCGACGTTGCCACTGCAAGTTTTTTTGTGTCGGGACCGCCTCCAGCGACCGATAAGACGCGTTTTCTCGT
This sequence comes from Rhipicephalus sanguineus, assembly GCF_013339695.2. Classification (NCBI taxonomy): domain Eukaryota; kingdom Metazoa; phylum Arthropoda; class Arachnida; order Ixodida; family Ixodidae; genus Rhipicephalus; species Rhipicephalus sanguineus. The sequence goes on from NC_051186.1 coordinate 54,833,484, forward strand.
TTGGCTGGCATCTGTTTCCTTATTTGTGACGCACAAGTTCTGGCTTATCGTTGCCGCCGTGTTCCACGTATATGATACGCGCCTATGTCTGTGCCGACTGCCGCCTCACATTGTGGGACCGCGACGCACCTTTCGCTTGGGTGCACTCGTCGATAAAGTTTTAGCGCCTTTTATTTTATCGTTTCTTTCTTTTTGCGACGGCAGAAGAAGAAAAAAAAAAGCTCTCCAAAGCGGCGCGATTTGGAGAAGGCAATCTACGAATGCCGACTGCGTGGCATCGAGATGGCTATCACGCCGTTGAAGCGTGATTAATGTTAACGGACACGTTTTTCTTTCTTCTCTTTTTTTATCTCCTCTTACCGCTTATCGCGTCCTTCTTATCGTTCGTCGTCGCATCTATCTGCACGGACCTGTTCTGAAGATGGTGGCTGCACGGTTATCTTTAAATTCGTCGCTCGCGAAACGATGATCCCCGAAATCGAAATAAAGGCGCACAACCAACCAACCAACCCTTAGCTCACTGCTAATCGTTGGAAGTGGGGGGCGAGTTCCCATGGCAACGGCGGGCATCCACTCGTCCGATAAACTACGAACGACGTTTCGGATTGCTCTTTTTATATCTTGGTCGCTTTGTAGAGGGGATTCCGGTTTCCTGTAAGCTGACGATGACGCATCGCTATTCGTTTGAAGGCGCAGTTCGCAGTTTCGAGGTGTCAGTGACGCCACACTGCGTAATATCGGATATGCATGCGAAAGCGTTTATAACGAACTGCTCGTAACCTTCAGAATAATTGGTTCTGAAGGTCGCGCACCGTAACACTTGTAATACCTTTCGTTATACCGATCATTTCGTATATAGTATGGAGGCGTTCGACTTTGACATGCATCAGTGTTCCAACGCTTGTTATAGCCTTGCACTAACGTAGCCAGAATTTTATTTCGGGGGGGGGGGGGGGGGGGTGGCTTGTGAGCAGCCTAATTTGCATGTTCTGGTGGCGACGGGATCGCTGAACGGTGCTAAAGTGGCCCTTACTTCGCTTCTTCAGAAAACCTTTCATCGTATTGTATAGTACTAGTAGAAAGTGGTTGCTTGTTAATAGAATTACATGTGCACGAATGGCATTGACGCAGCCAGGATTGAAGATTTTGGTTTACGTATGTATACAGGGTCGTCCACATCTATAAGGTGAACACCTCATGCGTATTCAAGACCTCACGAAAGCTGATGTTTAATACATAATACAGAAAATTGTTATTGTGTTTATCAACGTTATCGTTACACGTCATAAAATGGTCATCTACCTCGTAAACTTGAATAAACGTGCTAGGTTCTACCGGCTTGAATACTAATATGGTGTTCGCCCTAGATGTGGTCGACCCTCTACAATGAATTTACTATGTCTTAGTAATCCATGCTTCGCTTGCCATTCGGTCCGAGCGCTGAATCATTGACTCGGCACTAAGCAACACGGCCATAGTCTGAGTGAGTGTTTGGCGCGTGAAATTTCCGAATCAAATTTTATTATCTCGAGTCGTTACGATGAATCAAGTGATGTCGAATAGCCTTCCTCGATTCTTTTATTCACTTTTTTTCCCCCTGCTATAGTGTTGCCAGTGTAGTGGACGTAGCTTTCGGAAGACTGTGTCATGCGTTCGCGCTATCTCGTCTGCGGCGCTTCCTGTTGTCATTCGCTCTCAAAAACGTGTCACGCTTATCTGTACAACTCGTACGGCTGCATGGCGCGCACCAAAGCCACGGCGTAGGAAGAAAAAAAAAAGGAAAAAAAAAAACGTTCGTGTTTCGGAACCTCTGGAGGGGGGTCAAGCAACGTTTTCCATGCGCGTTCTATATTTCGCCGCGGCTAATCTGGGACGGCGCACGCTATTGCCTAGCAGTTAGTGCTCTTTGTTGACAGCCAGCTGGCTTCACCCTACAGTCCAAGGCAATGGAGCTGAATTTTTCGAAGCGTTCAGGTTTAGGGACAGTGAATGACAAAATAGACTTGACACAGGTAGAATTAACCAACAGGAGGTTATCTGACTGGTGGCTAAAGTCGAGGCAGGAGTGAAGTTTAGTCCTTGACTACGTCGAGTTAGTAACTCCATTATGAGTTACGGCTGTGGCGTGAGCCACCGCCCAGTCAGAATGGTACAGCCCTATCGATCCATCCATGTAATTTCAATACCGTTTACCCCCTTCTTCCTTATGTAATGCCCTGTTAAGGGTCCTTAAGGGTAAACAAATTATGGTGGTGGTGATCGAAACGCGACCGCAGCGGCCGGTATCGAACCCGCTTCTTTCGGGCCAGCAGCCGAGCGCCGTAACTATACAAGCGGTAGCTGCGGCCTGGTGAATATCGACTCTGGGTCGTAGACGACGGTCGCGCGGCAGCCTCCGTACGGACACCGTCGGTGGCCCTTCTTCCTCAGCCCGGTCGGTTCCGCGGCTGTTTACCTCAGGCGTCCGATAAGCGCTCGTTTACATTGGCCTCCGCCTTCTGTGTGCGTGCGTGCGCCGCGAGCGTGCATGGCATAGTGTTTATGCGCTCGCGCCGCTGCCGCCGTAACCAGCTCCGCGGAGCCAGCGATGCGCTCTCCTCCCTTTCTCGGCTGCACCTCCTCTCTCACCCCCCCCCACCCTTTTTCTTTTTATTTGCTGGGAAGCTTCTGTGGGGCTGCTTGTCTACTTCTCCTCATGGGAGACGTCATTTTGACGTCACAGCGGATCTCTTCCTTTCTTTCGTCTCTCACTCCTCACTCTCCTTCTCTCTCTCTCTTCCCGCACCGTTATAGACGTCTCGTGCCGTTTCGGAAGGCGGCGCTGGCGCCGTTGCCGGGGGTGACGTATGCAAAGCGGCCTGTCGTGACGTATTCAAAAGAGCGGAGGATCTGTGATCCATGCCCCCACTACCCTTCCTTTCCTTGGGAGAAGTCGCACGTTGCCTCTCTAGTTGCGTCGCCGCGGGGGAATAGCTATGAGGTCGCGGGCCTTTTGGGAGCCCCCTGCCCCCCCTCCTCCCTCCCTCTCTCCCTCTCGTTTTAACCAGACAAGCAAGAGAGTCTGTGCGTTTCGGGCTGCACCAGTTCTTGGCTACGGCAACCCAGCCCATCCTGCTGTACTCCTAGACTGCGCTCGTTCGGCTCCAGACATTTGGGGAGGGGTGAAGGGGGGGGGGGCAGCAGAGGAGAGGCTCCTGGCTGACTGGGCGCTGTTGGCGACCGCTGCCGCCAGCCACCGACGACGACTCTTGGCGGCGCTCTCTCTTGCCCGGTCGTCCGCGACGACAAAAGGGGCGTTTCGAGGAAGGGGTTGCCACAACGCCGGCTAGAAACCTAAATATTGTCGCTGGGGGTTCTCTCTCTCTCTCTCTCTTTTCGTGGGACACGTGGCAACTTGTGGTTATAACTGTATAGTGGTGCCGTCTGAAACGATGCGCGTGGCCTGTTAGGTTACCTGTGGCGCCGTAATGTTAGAACGGACCGTGTTCATTAAATCTCCTGCAGTTGTCGCCTCGGCGGCACGGTTGTTCGGCTGCTGACCCGAAAGTCGCGGTTTCGACTCGGTATTTTGATGGAGGCGATATGCCAGAGGCCCGTGTACTGTGCGATGTCAGTGCGCGTTAAGGAACACCAGAATGTCGAAATTTCCGGCAATGATAATTCCTTTTTTTTTTTTTTTGGCCCGTGAAGTCTCGCTAAAAGCCCACGTGACGTTGTCAGAGCGATGACGTGACAGATCGCCGAAATGCGTGAATTCATTATGACGTCATATCAGTCCAGATCGCCTACAGGGTGTTTTGGGGGGGCGGGGGGAGTATCAGTACAATCGATTGAGAGAGAGAAAAAAAGAAAACTGCGTTCGCCTTCGAGTCGCCTTAGGCGAATGCCTAAGGGACCGTGCGAATTTTTCTGTGTACTGCATCTTTATTGGTTACTTACACTGAATCACCGTTGTTTGTTATTGAAAAATTAGTGAGCAGGGGGTGTGCTGGAGCTCCAGCACACCCCCTGCTCAGCACACCCCCTTCGAGTCGCCTTAGGCGAATGCCTAAGGGACCGTGCGAATTTTTCTGTGTACTGCATCTTTATTGGTTACTTACACTGAATCACCGTTGTTTGTTATTGAAAAATTAGTGAGCAGGGGGTGTGCTGGAGCTCCAGCACACACCCTGTTTACGAATTTTTCATCACAGCCTTCCTTCTATCTTCCCCCGACTCCTGCTCTTTTTTTGTTATTTGGTATTGCCATTTAGGACAGTATACCAGCGCTCAGCTCTCCCGACGTGTATGCCTCCCACACACGGCCTCTTGTGGCCGGATTTGGGTGCGTGCCCTGTTGCAGTGTGGCGTGCGCGCGTTCTATTTTAAAAGAGAGAGGCCGCGTTGTACCGGAGCCCATTTACATACCTCGCGCAGGCCCCTGGCAGGACTCCCCCGAGGTGTCTGGAGATTCGTCGAGATTTCTGAGATAGAGACGCGACTCTGCTAAGATAAGTCACGTGCTCCGACTATATACTGGGGTCGCCTGGCATGTACAATTAGCCGGAAATGTGCCGCGTCTTTGTTCTCCAAATTTCAACATCGCGCGTGCCTGCGCGTAGTGTCGCTTGGGCGAACTGCGGTGACGCGGTTTTAAATGTAAGTGTCGCATTAAAACGTGCCCGCTTACACTTCGCGAACTACACTTCGTCACCTACGTAAAAAAAAGGTCAGACAGAACAAACTCAGTCTACTGCCAGTATATCTATGCACGCTAACATCATTGGGTAGAGCCGTTTGTCCAGCACATCGATTCATTTTTTTCTTTTTTTTGGAAGGGAAGTGCTGGTCTATATAAGGCCAGAGTGCTGGTCTTTAATTAAGGTTGGAGGAGGAAGTGGATAGTTCTGGAATAAATATTTTCGGAGTTCCCGGATCCTCCTGGGGGGGGGGGGGGGATGTTGTAGGGGGGTTTGATGGAGGGTTTATAAATCCCCCATCAAATCCCTCATTGGATAGACATTGAATGAAGACAGTGTTCCTGTTATAACAGCGGATAGTATCTACGTTAGCCAACATTTACTATAATGCAGCCAACAGTTTCGTCATCATTTAGTCGACACTGTGACCAACGTTCGCAATAACTTAGTCATCTTGGAGCTAATTAGAGGAGGTGACATTATCCAGCAATGCATAGGTAACATTATAGCCTGTGGTGAGGAGGGCTGGTAGTACGTGAGCAAGAGCGGTACATCGCTCTTCACGAATCACGGGGGCAACGTTAACATTTGCTCTCGCCGACATTAGCCAGCACTCGACAACTTTGTAGCCGGTACTGAGGAATGCCGGTATAGTATGCTAAGTGGGGCGTATAGACCGGGACATCACTGTTCACGAATCACATGGGCAACGTGCTATCATTTGCTCTCGCCGACACTACAGCCGACATTAGCCAGCTGTACCCGACACTTAGCCAAAACTGAAGGCGAGTGGCAATCACCGAGTTTTCAAGAAAGGAAATGCGGGCAAACCTGATGAGGATTATATATATTGTTAGTATACAAAAGAAACACACACAAGAAAACTCTCCCAGAGGTGCAAATTGCAAAGTAAGCACCGACGGGTACTCGTATACGGAGTACAACTTTGAGGAAAGCCGGTGTTTTGCGACCATTTGGTAGTAACGCGTATTTAGCTTTTCGCTAGCCCCGCGTACTACGGATAATTGCAATTCAGCGAAGAGCTTGCATTGAGGCCTAGCGCGTCTTTGAAACATGCGGACCTTTGGAAAGAACGCTGAAAGCCGGGGGCAAGGCCGTGCGGAATTTCCGAGAGGCGCTTGTGTGTGTGTGTGTGTGTGTGTGTGTGTGTGTGTGTGTGTGTGTGTGTGTGTGTGTGTGTGTGTGTGTGTGTGTGTGTGTGTGTGTGTGTGTGTGTGTGTGTGTGTGTGTGTGTGTGTGTGTGTGTGTGTGTGTGTGTGTGTGTGTGTGTGTGTGTGTGTGTGTGTGTGTGTGTGTGTGTGTGTGTGTGTGTGTGTGTGTGTGTGTGTGTGTCGCGGAATTCGGTTTCCCGTGAGAATCTTGTAGGGGTCTTATGTTACTATGTATACAAGGGCGAGCCGTTCCATCGCGCTCATTCGTGTATTGGCAGGTGTTTGTTTTCTAAATAAGGTTTCTGCGTTGCGCTGTGTTTCCTTTGGCTGTGAAATCAAGCTAATCTGTACGCTTGCTTATCGTTTCGCGTCCTCCTGCGAGGCAGCCTCCTGAACGCGTTGCCCATGTTTTTTTTTTTAATGGGTTCCAACTTCCAAATAAAAACGCGTTACTGTTGAAGGTACCGTTGTATCCGTCTTCTCTCGTTGCGCCGTGGAAGTTGCGTGCCCTTCAGATGATCTTCGATTGCTCGTGGATTGGTATTTTATATGTGTTCTGACACCGGAAGTCCACGACGGTATAGGTTTTCGTACACAGATATGCTTGCGTTGCCAAAGTGTTCGACGTCACCAGCGACATTCAAGGGCATTAAATGGTACTTTACGTGAACACCAAGGGTCTGAGCGTATCGTCGTGTCGTTTGGCTGTTTCATCTCTGAGTTCGTCATATCTTTTTTTTGCCTTGCACCTGGGCTAGTATGTGGAAGGTTGGATAGTCGGGAGCGGTTGTCGTTTTGGAAAAGAAAGGTGACGCTGTCTTCTGCAGCTCATAATGGCGTAGCACGTCTCAGCGCCACGGGGAATGGAGGGGGTCGAACAAAAATAATAGAGAAGAGATTCGAGCCATTGTTCAATATCTAACGTCTTCCCTCTCCACCGATGTGTACAGTGTATACTTCATTTTTTACTGCAGTGAAACGAATCGCCAATCAGTCCGCGCGTTCTGTGGACGAAGATCCCCCCCTCCTCCCCCCCCCCCCCTCTCTCTCTCTAAGACATGTCGTCTCTGGGGTGCTCTTATGAAGATCGCGTGTTCGGGACACCTCGCTCTTCAGGGCTCTCGTTGCGATACGGCCGCCTTGTCTGGACTGCGTCTGCAGGCCACGACACCACGCGTTTTCTCTCCTCGGTCCCCCCAAAACACCACTGCGACCCAGAGCATGCAGGAGCAGTAGCAGCAGGCATGTTTTTCGAGAGAGTTGGGGGTTCGGGGTCACGAAGTGGCGAGGGTGCGTCTAAAGTGGTGGCAGAGATGGTCAGCACTCTCGGCCAAACATGTGTGTGTGTGCGTGCGAGAGAGAGAGAGAGAGAGAGAGAGAGAGAGTGTGTGTGTGTGTGTGTGTGTGTGTGTGTGTGTGTGTGTGTGTGTGTGTGTGTGTGCGTGCGTGTGTGTGTGTGTGCGTGCTTGCGCGCACCACTCCACTGTCTGCGCTAATGGCTGAGGAGGGGGCAGGATTTGTCCCACCACAACTGATTACGGCGAGGTGACAAAGATGAGATAACGTGGCCAGGGGCGGGATGTGTGCGGGGGGGCGGGGGGGAGTGGTCGCACGCGCTCTGGATTCTTGCGTCTCCTCTCTCCTTTCCTCCCCTTCACCTCGCTCACGGCCTCTCTAGCGGACACGCGCCGTCAGTCTCCTCCGGGGGTAGGCTTGGCGCGTTTTCTTGACTGCGAAAAATAGCCCTCTTGAAGCGACCAATGGGCAAACGGCCAGAAGAGACCACGGGCAGGGATGCAGTCGCGGCCCGAGTGTGGCGAGGGAGGGTGGTCCTCCGCTGCGGTCTCGACGATGGCTCGCCTGTTGGCTCGCCTCGATTACGACACTCGAGAGGTTCGGGCCAGGCGTGAAAAAAAATCAAGAGATCGAGGTCCAACTTTCTGTTGTCTGTCGGCTCTCACATGAAGAGAGCGCGCTGGCGCGCTCTCTGGGTCTTGAATGGCTGGAGACGACAACCACGTGGTTAGCTGACGTTGACATTTTTGCCCTCCCGTTTAGCGGTATGTCGACAGTTAGAACTCGGAGCGCCTTCGCTCTCACTCTATACGGCCGGACACCCTTCTTGAGCTCGTCACAGTTTTCATTACATGAGTTCAGGACAGTGCAGTACTGTCCTTCAGTACAGGAGTGCAAAACAGTGCATCACTGTTCTTGTGCTCATCACACTTCCTTATTACGTTGGAGCGGAGCAGTGCAGCACTGTCATTGAGTTCATCACTGCTCTTCAGTACACATAGTGCAGAACAGTGCATCACTGCACCCTTGATACACGTGTACAGAACAGTGCGCCATTGTCCTTGAGTTCAGCACTGCTCTGCACTATGTACTAACATAGTGCAGAACAGTAAATCAGTGTATTACATGAGTGCAGATCAGTTCTGCACTGGCCTTCATTTCATCACTGTCCTTCAGTACAGGAGTGCAGGACACTACGTCACTCTTATTGTGCTTCCTCATGTCACGTGAGTGCAGAACAGTACAGCACCGTCCTCAAGTTCATCAGAGTCATTGGGTTCATCACGGTCGTTGAGTACAGGAGTGCAGGACAGTGCATCGTTGTTCCTGTGCTCATCACACTTTCTTATTACTAACGAGTGTCGTGTCCTTCCTATTCATTTTGTCCCCGTCCAAAGTGCACTACCTAACCATATAGGTATAATGTTCCTTATTACACATGTGCGGGGCGGTACAGCATTGTCCTTGATAGGGTTGAGGCTTGGGATAGCTGGTTCATGCTTATAACAGGGGGGAAAAGCGCAAGATTTTGACAGGACACAAGATGATGAAGGCGCTGTTGCCGTGTCTTCTTCGTCTTGTGTCCTGTCAGAATTTCGGGCTATTTTTTTTCCCCCGGTTATTGTCCTTGAATTCGTCACTGTCCTTCAGCATACAAGAGTGCAGAACAGTCCATCACTGTTCTTATCTTAATTGTCGCAACTGTACTTGTTCTTGTATCGATTCGTATGTACAGTTATCATTGTCGACGTAATCCGAAGTTGCCAGATGGACATTTCCTTTCGATTATTTCATCGGAGCCCTTTTCCCGTGAGTCCGTATATGAAGTGAAACGCTACACAGGCTCATCTTCTGCGTCGGCACGGATAGAAGCAGTCTTTCGAGCCCGAACAGGACACCGCGTCGGTCTCTTCCAGACAATGGCTTGTGCTATAGAACAATGACGCGAGAATTAAGTGTCCCCTGGCGGGAGAAGCGGCGCTCTTTTGAAAGGCCGCTCGTACATGTTGCATCACTCGTAGCCCGCGGCACTTCCAGTGGCGTGACCGCCGCGGGCGAGCACGTCTTCGAAGCATGCAGCTCGACAGAAGGCGCGCGTCGTTGTGTTGCTATGGGCTTCGCTGTGTTAAGGCGAAAGCCTTGATGCATCATCAAAAACGCGAAAAGTGACCGTTCGGTGTCAACACGAGCGATGCGAAAAGTCAGCATGTGATGCCGTCACCCGATGACGTCATCATGACCTCACAGATCACAATTTGCGACTTCATCATGACGTCACAGTGGCGTCCTATGACGTGACATGGCATAGTGACATGGCAGCGTTGCTTGGTTAAAGGCGCGCCCTCCCGGAGGCACGTGAGCCTACGCAAAGCGCTCGGGCATTCGTTCTGGAAATCACGAATGTAAAACTATAGCTTACGCGGACGCCGTCGGGTATATGTAGAGAGCCCACGAAAAAAAAAAAAAAAAAAAGAAACGTTATGCGACACTTCTTTGAGCGATGCCATGTCGTGCTTCTGTATACCAGCGTCCTCTTTAGCCCGATGCGCAGCCAGTCATTTATATAGGTATGGTGGCCATGGCGTCGCGCTGCTTAGCCCGAGGACGCGGGTTCGATTACCCGAAGCTTTGATTGGAACGGCCGATACGGCGTATTTGATATACTCAATGTGCCGCCGTTACTGTAGAAGTCGACTGTATGGCGGATCCCTACGATTTCCACTTCTTCGGTTACCTGTGGGGATGGATGCACGGAAAAACTTTATTGAGGTCCGGTCCAAAATTAATTTAGCTGTAAGTATACATAGTTTCTGAATTTGTACGCAGTTTTGCGAGAAACTGACAGGGGGGCCCCTTATGTTCTCGCAGATAATGCAATCATTGAGTGAACGCAGTGAGCAGAATAGCTACGCGTATACGAGAGTTCGTGCAATAGGATCTCAGTACATATAATATCATATTTTTCGGCGGCGAGGATCATATCTCGCTAAATTACGACCGTGACGTCACTGTATACGCTCGCCCACTGTTGAGCGCACTCTACAGTCGCCGCTCTTTTGGGGGAGGGCGAGAGACACGGGGCGAGAACCTCGCCTGGCAACACTGATGACAGGGGAAAAAAAAGAAATGTGAGACTGAAGTGACACGTGGCACGGCCGATTATCGCGCGATGGGCCGCTGTCTTGCGCTATACGTTGCGCGTTGGGTGTTTGGCGGTGATTAATGACAGTACCCCCCACCCCCACCCCACTTGCTCCCCCCCTCGCTCCAACTTCTATCTACTCCTTCCACTGCTGTTGGTGAACGCTGGAAAGTTCCTGACATTCGGCAGCACAGCTACAGACCTCGGTCGGGACAGACAGACAACCGGATCAGACGAGGCAGATAAAAAGAAATGGCCGCGTCATTTTTTTACGCGCGCACTTATTCGATATGTTTCTGTCTTTTTTCTTTTTCATTTCTTTTTCTTTCTCCCAGTGCCCGGCCGTGACGAGATCGAGCGCACAAACAACAGCGTTTATCTTAAAAGCGATTCGTTGTAGCGGCACACTGCAGCACCATCATGCGCAGGCTTCATGTGTATACTGAGTCTCAAAGTGATGTGCACTTTTCTGTCTGCGGCGTTGTCAAGGGCACTTCACGCGTCGCGGACACGATCGCGAGGCTTATTGTCTATATACCGGTCCTGACGCGTCGTTAAGAGTTAACGTGTGTACACGCAGTGCCGGTTCACCAACCTTTCCTTGTCTGAAGGCAGCTTGTATACCCGGGGTCAGTATACTCTTTGAAGCCTGCGCGTGTACTCACGGGCTATAATAATTGTTGGGGTTTAACGTCCCAAAACCACGCCGTAGTGAAGGGCTCCGGAAATTTCGACCGCCTGGGGTACGGGCCTCAAGCGTTTTCGCCTCCATCGAAAATACGGCCGCCGCGGCCGGGATTCCACCCGTCGACCTTCGGGTCAGCAGTCCTCTAACCACTAGACCGCCGTGGCGGGTCCCGTGGTACTTTGCCCTTGTGTTATACCCGGGTGTTATTATGAGCTGTGGTCTGAAAACCCTTCAAGCCTAACGTATAACCTCGAGTACCGACACCAATTTTAGAGTTTTCTTTTCGTATTGTTTTCCTAATTAAAAACACTGGCGTCGGGAACCCTAAAAATAATATCGTGACGGTGCGGCATCGGAACGCATTGTATATATTTTTAATACGAACACAGAGCTGCTATAGCAGCTATAGTAACCAAGAGTACGTTATTTCCCTACTTATGTAAACTTATCGCAGCGGCTTCACCTTGGAACGGACACATAACATTGCCTTATTGACTTCGGTTCAGCGGTAAAAAAAAAAAAAAAATGTACTGCTTGTCTTGAGCCGATTGTGCGAAGCCTAACCAAACTCCTCATTTGCATGAATGTTGGTTAATTACTGCAAATGTTAACCACGTGTGCTGGCTATTAAGGTAACTGAACGTAATTAAAGATAACGCGCACGCACTCGCCTCCAATTTATGGATAAATTGCATTGGAATTTTTGCCGTCGTGTCGTCGATCGTTATGAGCAGGCCTTCACATCCTTCGCAAGCAGTACAGTGGAATTACATGGTTTGCGGAATAATAGCTTACCTAGTATGTGCATGCCCTCAACGGTGTATTCAGCACATAACGCTTTCGCGCTTGCTCGGCTCTTCGTTAGAGCGCGTGCGTGTTGGAAACACGAGACGCGCCTTGCAGTGCACCTTCTTGAGCCTGCAAATTCCAAACGACAGCCATGGAGTGCACACCACGTTTATCTGCTGTAGCAGGCAGTCTTGGCGCACGAAACGTGTACGAGAGACCAGCAGTGGCCAGGGGGCGCATATCCGGTGTTCTAGTATATCCGGTGTTCCGACTTTCAAATTGCACCACCGTTAATACCGGTAATACCGAGTAACCGGATACCGTAGCGAGATCACGAGACGATTCGCATGACAATTTCTTATAGACACGTTTCTATCTTCCGTGATAGTTTGTAGCAGAAAAGCAGTAAAAAGGCAACGTAATGTGTCCACTCCACGGTGAAGAATTTACGTAAGATAGTGAAGTAACGTATTATTGGTTACTGCTATAGCAGCTCCGTGTTCGTTTAGTTGAGCTCCACGCCTCCAGATGGCGCCACCATCCCGGCCGCTCACCTTTACGTCACAGTATTCCATACTCCGAGAACTTTGCGGGTAAACTAAAACTTTTCTTACTTTTACGTTCTCGGCCAGAGAGGCCTTGGAAATTTCGCGGCGTCTTGAAATTTGAACTACAAGAGACGTGTGCCTGCGTTTCAACATTGACTTTAGCTCTTTGCGTCTGAGGAGCTAAACGGTCAAGCTATATGGGCGCATGCGCATTGCGAACAGCGCACGCGCGTTGAAGTTCCGGCACGCCGCGCTTTCCACTCACCGAAAACGTTGCAAGCACGTGGCGATGTGACTTCACCCACGCGAAATCGGCAGCCTGCGCTATCTGAAAACTGTTTCATCCCAGTGTTGCACGGCTCACTGCTGTTGGCACGCGTTTATATAGAGCGCTGCTTTGGCCACATACTGCAACGTCTCAGATGTGTCAAAGAGTGTCATATGCCGCGCACCGCGGACGCGCCTCCTCGTCCTGTTTCTCGCGTTGTTGTTATTGTCGGACGAACATATACAGCTTGTTGACTCCGTACAGAATGCCAACACTATTGTCTAGATAGATATATAAGAGATGAGACTCTCAGGCGTAGCCGGCTCTGTTTGGGTGGGAGAAAGTGCTGGGGGAGCGTACTTCTTTATTTGTTACTATTATTTTTTTAAATCACGCCATTTTTTAGTACTTCTCGCGCTTGAAGGATGCACGTTTCGGTGCATACACTTCCAGAAGCCACGGAGGACACAACCGACGCACGAAGAAACGGTTCACGATTGCGTATTCTGAGCGCGGACATCACACACGATCGTGTCGCATACGAGGAGGAGGAAGAAACACCTTTATTAAATTCTCATAGTTCACCGAGACTCGTAGACGGCCTCGTTGGAGGCGACCTGTTGAGCCCAAGTTGTGAGGTCCACTTGAAGGTTCTGTCTTTATGAGGGCTTCCCATGACGCCGTCTGATGGAGCTGGCAAAAGCATTTTAGGTGGGGGGTTTTCACTTTGAATTTTTATTATAACCACAAGTACGCAACCACAACATAAACAAACGAGGAAGGTAGGACCCCTCTAATACCTAGTACGGAGCAGTGGGAGGCACAACTCGCCAGCTCGGACCCGGGAGTGCAGCTAGCGCTCCTGGATCACGTCCGGCGGGCAGATAAGGCCAGTGGAGCCCTGGACGTAGGGCCCCAGCCATAGAAGCTCCAAGATTCCCCTTTCCCTTGAATAAAGTTTCACTCTCTCTCTCCCGTTCCCGTGAAACTGAAGCAACAACGTGGCAAGAATACTGAATACATGCACATGTAGCTACATTGAAAAAAAGAAAGAAAGAAATGCATTCAGCAAAACAAGACAAAAAATGGGAATTCAGCAGTTTCAAACGGCGGGGAAAATATTCTTCAAGGGACACATAAGTAAGGTTACATTCACAATAACAGTTGGATTATAATGCGTTTTTTTGGAACAAAACGTAAACCTAAACGCCCTAAACATCCCCCATAGCACATGACCGAAATATTTAGGTCACAGTTCCTGCAATCTTGATCTATACGAGTCCGTATATAATATACGGTCTGTGGGACATGGGAAAGAATCTGTTTGCACGGACTGCTTGCTGACTGTTCGCACGACCATGCGCAAGACGCGTCCTTGTCGAGCGAAGGCCGTGGCGAATGGTTTCTTTTTTGTTTCTGACGCTTATATGCGATGTTGTACGGATCCTTCTCCTGCTACTCCGTGAGTGTATATACGCGGTGTGGCCGCGGTCGCCTTGTTGTGACGGCGGTCAGGCCCGACGTCATCACCAACACCTCGGCGCGCGTGATTTGCATGCGAGAAAAACAGCGCCGTCGGCGCCGCGCGCGCGCGCCAGACACGTGCCGCCGACGCGCGCATGTGTGAGCTCGAAAACGACCTTGTCTCTTTTTTTAAACATTGCACGTGTGTACGCTGTCGAGGTGAATGAAGATCGCATCGGTTCGAAAGGAAACGTGTCCCACGATTGTGTGCAGGAAAAACAGTCGCGGGCGCAAAGGCTAATTTGCGCCTGCGAATTGCACCGTTCGCGCGCCCATTTACGACTGGCGATCCAAAAGCAACTCAAAGGCGACCGACGTTTCACACCTGCGATTGCGGTCTGTATACCCGTCGCCACACTGAATTCACGTTCTCCTTGCATATGGCTAGCGTTGCCATCGCCCCGTAAAATGTAAGCTGACGTCCTGTTCCTGCGCATGCGATTGGTTCAGAGGTTTGCGACTGCAGTCGCGCGACTGAGAAGTCGAGCAGCGAGCGGCTGAGCCGAAGCAGTGGCTTTGCGACCAAAGCGGCCATTTTGCGATCGTTCGCGACCAGTCGCTTGGCGACTAACTTGGTCTAGCGACCCGTACTTGTCGCATGGTGTGAACGGGCCTCAAGACGGGACGAAACGAATTGGAAAGACCACTGCGCTGACCACATCGCTGTCCCACTGTGTGGAGTGAATACTTGCTCAGTACTTATGCGAAGGAAAGTGCTATGTAGTGCAGAAATAGAAGCGGTAGACAATTCAGTCATCAGGCGAGGTTCCTATGTTTGAGCTCGCTACGTTCCAGTTCTGGACAGCATCGTAGACAGTCTATGCGGACACCCTAGAAGACAGCATCGAGCGCCGTCCGAGTAATGGAACGCCTCAGCAGGACGTTTGTGCACGCGACGTGACGCCTCCTCACGTCGACAGAAGAAAGCTAAGGAAAGCCAAACAGAAATTGTTATTTCTTGAACTTCCTTCGTGTTCCCATCCTTGAGAAACTGAACGTGGCTTACATTAACCGCACAAGAAAGCGCCTACATACTTGGAGGCGGTCGGCGATAACGGCGATTGGATTGGATTGGATAAACTTTTATTTGATCCTCCAAAACACAGATCACTGTGTCGCGGGCCGCTCCCACGTGGGGACCGAGAGGCCGAGCCCCTCAGCCGCCTCGCGGTCTTGGTGGACAGCCCAGAGTTGTTCTGCCAAGGACGGGCTTCGGATTGCCGCCTCCCATCTGGCAGAGGTGATCTTAGGTAAATGAGCGAATTTGTTACACTGCCAGAGCATATATGGTCTAGGGTAGCTCGATCCGGCCGTTTCGCTCAGTCGCCATCTTCTTTGGACAGCAAGGTAGCCGCATCGTATTTCTCTCCGATGCTGTCTTCTCGAAGCTGTCGATTTTGCCGGTTATACGTGAGATTGGAATCAGATGTAAGATGACCGTTGTCCGCTTAGCTTTCTATCTAGCCGTCTATACCGTGAGTATTGGAACACACCCCAAGACTGAATGAAGAGAACGTTGTTGTCGTAACAGCAGATAGCCGACATTAACAGATATATGGCAACACTATAACCAATTTCAGGCGTCGTTTAGTCGACGTTATCCATCTGCTAACCAGTGCTGGTATATCGTATGCGACAGGGGCGTAGCCAGAAATTTTTTTCGGGGAGGGGGGGGGGGGGGTTCAACCATACTTTGTGTATGTTCGTGCGTGCGTTTGTATGTGTGCGTGTATATATACGCAAGCAACACTGAAAAATTTCGGGGGGGTTTGAACCCCCCCACCCCCACCCCCCTTGGCTACGCCCCTGGTATGCGAGTAAACACGATATATGGGCCAGGACACCACCGCTCGTTTGCCAGTCGCACGTGCGGTTACGCCAATAAAGAAGATATGATCTCGCATACAGAATGAGTGTTATACGTGGGAGGCCGATATAGACGTGTTGACTACCACGTTTATTCTGAGAGGCGGTGATAAGCAGTGGCGGTTGGTCATCGGGACAGATCGCGTCCACTCAAAGGCACCTTTTGGTCTAGTAGCCTAGCTGGAACCGTCTTCTTCTTTTCAGTAATGGTGGCTGATACGGGGGATTGGCCGAAATTGGTTGGATTATTTTGTAATGTATCTTGAAAGGTCAAAATTTCTTGGCTGCTGTACGGTGAAATGTTACCTCAGTTTAAACTGCTATTATTTAAAGCAGATACAATTTAGCCGGGCATTATTTTAGACGATGTAAGGAATTTTAAAATAGCGAAACAAACATCAATGCGGCTGTATTCCAGGGTTGCTCCCTCCAAATGAACGAGTAACCGATTATGTCAATTCCAGGCCTAGATATCGAAGGGGTGGTTCTATCTTATTATTTTTCTTACGGCGCATTCGGGTGGTCGTTTGAGAGCGTTCTGACTGTGTTTGAAAGTGGTAAGTTCAACAGCTCTAAAGCTCTGCAAGGAGAACAAGCAGGTATGCAAGTCATGGTCCTTTTTCCGCACCATCTATTGGCCCGATAATTTTAGTAGTAGTGCTTAGTTCCTGTTTTGCATCAATTTTTTCAGAGCCTCTGGAGCGCTTGAAAACGACCAGTCGAATGTAGTACCATTGGACTAATGAAACGGTGACCAGCTCGCGAGTGTCCAGTCTTCGTCTTTTATTTCATGGCAGGCGCTAACGTCTTCTATGTACCAGGACTGAGTGTTATACCATGTATACCAGGCTTAATGTTGCCACGTATAGCGTACACGTGGCAACACTCAGCGGTACACGTTTCTCTCGCGGCTCTCGACCAGTGATCATTCGCGAGGGTTCACCCCGGGACGGGCTATATAGCTCGATGGTCGCGGGGTCACTTCCGCACGCCTTCCCGGGAAAGATTGAAGATGCCCGCAGTTGGCCTTCTCCAAGGGAGTAGAGAGCCGTCGGTGGTGCCTGCCACGTGGCTGTCGGCCCCTCCGGCTATTCCTGGGCCCGGGCCCTGCAGCGCACGGCACGTGCCTTCGACTGCCGCTGTTCGCGCCCTGTCGAATGCCGAGTTATTACTCACACTGGTTTCCGCCTCTCCTCTCGTATGCCGTCAGCGTCGACGTCGTCGTCGTCTCTGAAAAAACCGCAGTTCCGAAACCCGCGGAGCTTGATCATCGGGGAGTTCGATCATGTCATCTCACTGCAGGCCGAAGGCTTCTCCCATGTTCCGCCGATAAACCCGGTCCCGTGCTTGCTGCTGCCACGTTATACCCGCAAACGTCTTAATCTCGTCTGCCCACCTAGTTTCTGTCTCCCCCTCGCGCGTTTGCCTTCTCTTGGAATCCAATCTGTTACTCTTAATGACCAGTGGTTACTTTGCCTACGCGTAACATGCCCTGCCCATGCCCATTTCTTCTTGATTTCGACTAAGATGTCCTTACCACCCGTTTCTTCCCTGACCCACTCTGCTCTCTTCTCTTCTATTCTCTTCTGAGCATCTGCTGTGGTGTAAAAGACTTTTACGGGTTGTGCACGTACCTGCACTGTACAACGTGCGTTCAGTAGCTCCTTGTGCTATACCATAGACACCGACCGTCATACATCCCTCTTCCTATTTCTCTCCCTTTTTCCCTCTTTCCCCCGCGTGTGCGAGAGAGAAACAGCTTTATCAACACCCTTTATTCATGGCATAACGAGGTCGTTGTAGCTATAGCTTGCCGCTGGTTCGAAGGGTGGTAGCCAGTAGCTTGCCACGACCGTTTCGGCCCACAGCGCAACCGATTAGACGGGGACCAAGAATGGCGACACACACTTCTGTTGCGCTGTGTTCCTTCCAATGTTTTATCAACGCACCTCTGCCTGAATAAGGCAGTCAGTTGCGGACAGGAGTGACTCCCACGCCTCTTGGGACGAAGCTTGGCAGTACTGTCCATGGAGTCTATGGAGGAGGGTTCCCCCTCGCATTCTCAAAGAATGAGATTCTGGGTTGCCCTCATGCAGTTGCAATAACGGCAGTTTGGTAGGATTTCATCCATCCGGGTAAACTTTAAATAGTCCATGAGGGTTGGGAAAAGAATCTGTTCGGATTTGCCTATTTGAGTTCAAACAGCCTTTGCGTATGTTCGTGCGTGTGTTTGTATGTGTGCGTGTATATATACACATGCGAAATTTAAAAAATTTGGCAGCGGGGGAGGGGGGTTGAACACCTCCCTCGCCCCTGGCTACGCCAATGCTCCTCTCTCTCCTTCTCTTCCCCCCAAGAAAAGTAGCAATCAGATAAGGATGAAATGAAACATTTGTTTCGTCACATCGCGAGGCATCCTAGTAGCGGTTGTATTTTGTCGAATGATGACACACTCTTTCCAGCAGCCACGTTTGAGAGGGTCTGGCAGGCAAACAACGTGATGTGCCTCACCGATGACGATGCGCCCCCTTGAAACACATTACGTCGTTATGTGTGACAGCGGCGTGTCGTCACCGAATCCTGCCTTGAATGCCGTGACCGGATCTTGAAATGATCGCGCAAGTCGCGTGTACCCTCTGTAAATGATGGTGCGTTACAGAAAAACAAATGTGACATTAGGATGGCCTGCTATTGTAATCATGGCTTGGAATACCGTTTTTACTCGGATATATGCCGGCCTCGATCGAATTCCCACAACCGATAAACGGAGGCTGAGGAAAAGTGCTGTTTCCTCTAGAATGCAAGCTCCTAAAGCGGTGACGCGGAAAATGTGGCTGCATGCCTGGATCGTAAATATCGCCGAAACGAGCGTAATTTTATGGTATCTCTTGCCCGTAATTATTTCACGATGAGCACACGGAAGGCTTCCATATGACGGATCCAGAAATGATCACTCGTCGTCGTACGTCGGCACGTAATGCGCACGGCAGTGAAGACATATGCCCCGTGCACACGCGTATACCAACCGCTATGCAGACACAGACGCGCAAACATGTTTTTTTGTTTCGTATATACGGACGTCTGGCGTTGAAGCGCTCGTCTCGCTCGACAGGAACGTCTTTTAAAGCAAAGCACGGCGCTGCAACTGAGCGCGCATTCCACCGCGTTGGCTTTCAACACGTCGGAATGCAGCTTTGTTTTCGCATATCGTTGGTCGTGTATAGATGCACTTATACCTCGGCTGACTGCGCCATGCGAGCTATATAGCGTCGTCATGGCCAGGGAGAATATCATTTGAGCGACAGCGCTCATGTTGAGACATGTGACGAACACGTAATGTAACTCAAATACAAACTGCGTTATTTCGTTTTCGACCATGTAGTCAAAAAGAGCACCGTCGCAGCTGGACCTGTGTTTGTGGGTTGTGTCCTTTCGTTTTCGTGTATATCTTAACAACAGCGATGTCGTTGGCATGATGATGAACAACCAACTATAGCATACCAACACACTTAGAACAACAGATAGTATCATGTATAAGCTAATTTAAGTTCGACACAGCTCGGGGCAGTGTTCATTAATTGCTTCATGTGCACGCATGAATGAATGAACCAAATATTGCGCCGTCTTGAGTCGTCCTGAAAGTGTAACCAGCGCAGTAGCCGCATTCATTCATTCATTCATTCATTCATTCATTCATTCATTCATTCATTCATTCATTCATTCATTCATTCATTGAACGAATAATAAAGAAAAAATGAAGGTTTTTTTTTATTATCTGATATGGCAATCTGACCTTTTATCGAGGTCGCTTGTCCTTTCGCGCTGCCACATTTCATTGTTGCCTGGATATCAACGTATGACCGTCGTTGCTGCCCGTAGCAATGGAAGTGTTGCACTACTGAGCACGCGGGTGAAGGTTCGATACCCGGAACGGAGGAAGAAAACAGCAAGGAGTGAGAATTACGTACTGCGATGGAAAGAAAGAAAGAAAGAAAGAAAGAAAGAAAGAAAGAAAGAAAGGAAGGAAGGAAGGAAGGAAGGAAGGAAGGTACACTTCTCCCTTTCTCCCGATAGGGCAAGGGCTTCAATTTTTTTTTCTCAAAGCATTGTCAAAGCAAAAGCTTAATTTAGTATAGTATGGTTATGGGCCACTTACATCTCCCGGGTGAGGGGTGTGGGGAGGAGGAGGACGGCAGGGTGTCCTCCCCCTCCGCCCCTGTTCCGGAGCCTCTGTACAAGCCAAGGCAGCCAACCAATGGCAACGAGCCTTTCTTTGCTGACGAAAAGCTTTGCAAATTCAGGCCCCTTTTTTCTTTTTTTTAAAGGAAAGCGGCTATTTCGGGTGCAGTGCTGCGGTGCCGGGCATTCGTCTCTCGGCACGGGGCATTTACTTGCGTGTGTAGGCTGCCCTGCGGTGCCTGGTTGACGGGTTTGCTAATTAACCTCGAGTTTCCGGACAAATTTGTCAATCGACAATATTTTGTTTGTCTTTTCGGTGGGAAAGGGTGCGCGTGCTTTGTCAGAACGCGCGTTGGCAACAAAATAATAATAACGAAGAAAAAATGAAAGCGATAAAGAAAGAGCGATGACGAATGCTGCCGAGGACAGAAACGAGCGTTTCACAAAGCCGTAAACGCTTCGAGTCGAGAAAAGTTCTCCTCCTCGCGAGCCAAGAATAGCGACAGTGCAGCGGGCTCTGCTGATGCGTTTTGTTCTCAATAATGCGCGGCACACACCGTGGAGGCCACGCTGTTATATGCTCAGTGCTTGCGCTATAGGATCCAGGTTTGTAAACGCTGTTTGCCTTTTTCATGTAATGCAGGTACTGATGTAATGTGTACTTTCCAGGAATATAAGTGTGTGCTTGGAAGGGGGGAGGGTGGGGGGATGCGTGCTCATGCTCATGTGTACGTACAAAGGAGAGAAGGGTTTGGGGAACTTGGGGGGGGGGGGGGGGGCTGCTCAAATGTCAGCACTGAAGTGCGACCGCAGTGGTGGTCAAATGGTAGAGCCTACACCTCCAATGAGTGAGGTACTGGGTTCGATTCCCTATGCCGCCGGGCACGTACCCCAGCGGTTCTTCAAAAAGGCGAGATAGGTAACCCACCGCGGTGCACGGTTGTGTCGAGTAGGTAGCCTCTTCTTGCAGTCCAGTTTTTATTGATTTTGTTATCACTTTTAATGTTTTCTGATCAATACGGGCACAGTCACTTTCTCACTGTTTATGGCCACAAATTGGGTTATGCTGCTAAATGGAAGGATTATATTATTAGGCGAAATCTCGTCTGGTCGGCAAATTAATCCATACAATCGAAAAAAAATACAAATAGGAAAACGATTGGTCCAAGGGATCCTCGTTTTATTGATCGCGTGAAACAGGTTTGATGTAGACTTACAAGGCACCCACCTGGAATGTGGAATCTTAGTCACCTTTTTTTTTATTTGTGTAGGTCATCTGGGTTTTGATGCGCTAACTTATTCCTTTTTTTGTTTTTCTTTTTCGCGTTCGCTTCATAATTATTTTCTTCGCTGGGTGTTAAGTGACTTATCTGAAGAATCGTTGTTGTAAAAGCAATGGCTTTTAGCAGCTGACAGCTGACATCTTCGGCTTCCATTATAAACTTTTGTTTCTCTCGCTCCCGTATCTCCGAAGCCAGAGTCGTCAACATATTTTACAACACCACTTTGGTCCCGGCGTCCTGTTTTAATTGTTTTGTTTTTTTTTTACTCCCCCTTTCCGTTTCTAATACGAAGTGAAACGTTTGCGTAGCACGACTCGCGAAGGTGCGCGAAAAAATTTTCCGTGACGACCCTGCGTATATAAATCTTCCTTCCTGCTAAACTTCTCGGGAAGTCTCGATTATGTCACGACCCTGTCTCGACGGAGGCTCGACTGCGCGTCGGCCTTGCCATGAACCGTCGACGCTTTCAATTTGTTTTTCTTTTTTCTTGCCCCGCGGGCGTGAAATGTTTTTCTCCCCAAACATCCATCGGCAAGCATGCCCGTATGCCTCTGTGTGAAAACGGAAAGCCGCCGCGGAAAGTCGCTTCCGGGCGTCACACAGTAGAGTTACTGTATATGCTACCTTTAGGTAGCAGAGTTGCGCATCTGTCTTCCAACGCCGCTAGCAACCATGCATTGCGGAGAAGCTGCCGCTTGGGCCAACTTTTTTATTTCTCGACGCCTCCGCTGCAGCGAACTGAATTAACACTAGCCATCGACAGCCAATGTTTATCGCCGGTCTTCGACACGCCAGACAGGTTAATCAGCGACACGGTAGGCATGTCGCCTGCAAAAACGAGGTGCGACTTCACCGCATAGCTGTGGTTGCTAGCCGGACCTATGCGCTACTCTGCTACCTAAAGGTAGCATATACAGTGACTCTATCACACAGGGTTCGCGTGTGTTCGATGGTGGTGTATTACTGCGTGTAGTCTATGTAGACCTGTCACCGGACCAATCAGGGACCGCGGGCTGTTGCTTGCGTAGCGCTAATTTTTCAATGTAGAGGACGAGATCTTCAGAACGAACAACCGTGCACGCGTTGCATTGACTGTGACGTGCGGATTATAAGCGATTGATTGCAGGTTCGATTGCTCGCCGCGCCGTATCCGTGAAATGCCAATCTCCCTGCCTTACTTCCTTCTTTGTTTGGTTTTCATTGCTTTCTATATGGAGGACTATGGTTGCTGGCGTTAACTCCATGCGAATGGCCTTTGCCCTGCAGTAGGCGTAGCCAGGCTGATGACGATCACGATGATGAAATGCCAAAAAGAAAATAAGGGAAGGCACGTGTTCTTCGATTTAGGTTCGCGTTACTTTCAGGTGGACATCGTTTGCCCGCTTCTTCTATACCGTAATTAAGTGTATACACTCTGAAATGTACGCCTCTCTAACCGTACTAATCGGTGAAACTTCGCATCGTTGCCTTATAAAACACGAAACTGAGTGTATAGGTACATGTATAGTGACGTAAGCGACTTGAAGTGCGCGTATGTCACTTGACAGCGAGCTAGCCCCGCCTTTCCCTCACGTGACCTCATCCAGCGTCTCTCGCTTTCTTTCTCTCTCTCTCTCTTTCTTTCATGACGAAGCCCCTGTACTAAACACGAGCCTACACTAAATAATCGGTTAACCCTCTTATCGTTGCCTTATAAACATGAGGAGCGTGTTTCTCGTGCTTTCTGCGTAGCGTATTCATTAAGCTTGCCTTATAAAGCACGAGACTGAGCATGCGCATAGTGACGTAAGTGACTTGAAGCGCGCGTACGTCACTCGCCAGCTCGCAGGTCCCGCCTTTCCCACACGTGACGTCATCCAGCATCTCTCTCTCTCTTTCTTTCACGAGGAAGCCTCTGTACCGAACGCGATGCCTTGGCTGCGCGACAAACCGGGAGGAGCCTTTTTCCGTGCGACGGTTTCGTAACAACTTTCGTGTCTACCCCTCGACGTGTGTGTGTGTGTGTGTGTGTGTGTGTGTGTGTGTGTGTGTGTGTGTGTGTGTGTGTGTGTGTGTGTGTGTGTGTGTGTGTGTGTGTGTGTGTGTGTGTGTGTGTGTGTGTGTGTGTGTGTGTGTGTGTGTGTGTGTGCGCGCGCGCGCGTGTGTGTGTGTGTGTGTGTGTGTGTGTGTGTGTGACAGATTTCTTTCTTCTTGTTATTTTCATTCTTCCGGCCCGCCTTCTCTCACTCACACACTCTCTCTCTCTCTCCTCGCCTCTGTTGACGTTGGCGTCCTCGGCCAAGAACTGGCGTCTCGTGACAGCTCCCGCTTTAAAGTGAATGAGATGCCGCGTTGCTCAAGCGGGCAAACCACGTGGTGGTGGTTCCCTTCGTGCTTTAGAAAAAGAATTGCATAAAAAAAATATAAATGTTAAGGCAGCTATTTGCTGGCTGCGGCTGTACTCGCCATTCTCTCAGCTGGAAAAGAGATTAAAAGCTCGTCGCGACCTTGGCGGTTATGGATGGGCTCAGGTGACTGCCGCGGTTACCATCGCTATACTACCTGAAGCTACTGCATGTTGGGAACCCACACGCTCTGTATGTGCATGGGAACATAAATGAATCGGCGGTGGAGACCAGCAAGAGAAGGCTGTAGTTATGGCGGCGGAAAACTACGAAACGCACGAAAAGACTTCACAGTAATAGTGAAAATTGGGAGCAGAGGGTAGGTGAGAATTGACATACAAACTACAGAGCGTAGAGAGGGGTAACAAATAGCTTGGTGGCGCTTGCTGTCACCACGATTCAGAGGGAATGCTCCTGGCGGAACATCCATCCCTCCACCCATCCATCCGTGATAATACAGAGTTCACAACCCCGTTATAAAGGGGACTGTATTGCAGTCGCGTTGTGTGCGTAGATGTGCCAGGACATTATTTACCGGCTGAATCAACCATAATAGAGACGCCAGATGGGACAGCATCGCTCTAGCCAGCCTGCCCCCTCGATTGTCTCCTGTCACGCAACTCTTTACATTTACCCCGAATTCACGTATAGGCTTGGACTGCACCGACGTCATTTATTTCACGGTCACTTGCTTCGTCGCTATGGACTACAGCGACTTTCAGCTTTTTGATCAATGGTCGTCGGTGACGTCACCTGCAAACCGTGGCGCGCGCAAGTAGCTTTCACGTGGTGTCGTGTGCCGGTGGAGCCTTTGACTCAAGGACGTTTAGAGGTGAAGCTACCAGTTTACTTAAGCCTGTGCGGCACAACGTATCATTTATCAGCGGTAATCGAAGCGCTATGACTTTTGTGTCCATTCTCGACTCGACCCGTGTGGTGGCGCTGTTTATGTCTGTTTTCTAGAGCCATATACAGTGACCGTGCTCTTTTCAGAACTAAGGTTATACTTTACCGTAAAACGTAGAAAGTTAAGCTATGATTTAGTAAGGCTTTCCTTCTTTTTCTAGGAAAATAAACAATGTTTAATTCATATAGGCAGTACCGTAAGTCGCAGAAGGTTAAGCTGCGAATTTTTAAGGCTGTTTTTTTAAAGAAAGAAATACTTAATTCAGGTAGACAAGCCGTTAGGCTGAAGTAAAAACAAATGGAGCCTGGTGGCTCGCAGGTCACCGCCCCGTTATAGAGGGGACGCTCATAATAATTTTCAATCCGAAAGAGGTTATAGGGTACCAGTGGTCGCCGCGGCATTTCTACCACAAGATACCCCGTAAATCGAGATCAAACGAGTTACGAAATCGGTTATACTGTACATTTAACGCCTTGCTTATTCCATGGTGTTTTGTGAAGTCTTTGGGTTTTTACACACACACACACACACACACACACACACACACACACACACACACACACACACACACACACACACACACACACACACACACACACACACACATCTATATATATATATATATATATATATATATATATATATATATATATATATATATATATATATATATATATATATATTCATATTCGAAGGAGTGGTTGCCGTATAAGTATGAGAGGTGGCACTTCAAGAAAACATTTATTACGTCGACGTTTCGGTCAGAGTTTGACCTTTCTCGGTCATGCTCTGACCGAAACGTCGACGTAATAAATGAAGTTTTCTTGAAGTGCCACTGTCATACTTATATATAGGAAGAAGGTATACGCCTCCAAAAGTGTTTATTTGTCGACGTTTTGATCGGAGTGTCTTGAAGAACGTCGACAAATAAACACTTTTTAGAGGCGTATATTTCTCATATATATATATATATATATATATATATATATATATATATATATATATATATATATATATAATATATATATATATATATATATATATATATATATATATATATATATATAGCCAGCTCCTGTATTACTCATAAGTTGGACGGAGGTTCGAGAAGATTCTTCAGCACTCCCTCTGTTTTGGTTTCTTTTCAGTTTTCTGGTCTTGTTTGTCCAGTTTTATCGCGTGCTTTTGTTTGATGTGTTTGATCCGCTCAGTGTTTACGCCTGAGAGGGCAGTGATCGCGATTGACGAAGCGCCGCGTCTCATAGCTGCAGTTTGAGTTTATCAAATTCGCGGAGCGTGTGGCCGTCGAGAGCATCCGTCGATATGTACCGAGCCGCGATTGAACCCTATATTTCGAGTGCTTCGGGCTTCAGTAGGGTACGTGGCCGTGCACTCGACTTTTCTTTTTTTCTTTATTTTTAATTTTTTTTTATCTGAATAGAAAAGGCGAAGCGAGTGACGCGTTATCAGTTATGAAATTCGTGTATGGACATTTATTCTTCCTACATCATTTTCGGTGATCGTAACTCGCCACGGCGGCTGTAGGTTGCTCTTCAGAGATCCCGGTACACGCGGGCAGTTTCGGTAGGCGAGGTCTTGAAACTTTCCGCGGATGGGATCAGGTCGTAATACTTTTAAACGATAGCTCGAAGCCTATTTTGGAAAAGTTGGCGTACGGCGGGTTCCCTCTTTTTATTATGCTGTTGGCTGCACTCCGCCATGTCTGTTCGTTTGTTTGTTCCTTCTTTGTTTTGTCTTCTACTTTTGAATGTAACGAAATGTAAGCTTATGTTATTGACATTCAGTGGGCTTGTGTCCACTGAAACGCGTTTGTATAAGTGTATTTGCGCTTATTTGTAAAGTATATCGGCGCGAGGTCTTGCGGAGAATACTGTGCATATGTTTGCTCTCTTATGTTGCTTTTCTTCCGGACTCATAATTACATGCGAGAGCATGAGCGTACGTATATTTAGGTGCACGTTACCGAACATGAAGTTGTCATGGTCAATCCAAAGCCTCCCCAACGACTCGCCTTATAAGGTAGTGGTATTGGCTTAGAGTTTGGTTGTACACTCGTGGCGGTTAAACCAAATTGGAATGGTAGTTAACAGATGGATTTTTATGAGTTTAATCTGTAAACTTAATCCCTATGACTTCAAACGGCTTGTTGCTTAGCTCAAGAATTTACTGCGTTAAAGGGACACTAAAGGCAAATAACAATTTATGTCATTGTGAAAGTTCAATGTGTGAGAACGTCTAAAACATCGATATTATGAACAGCAGTGGCCTACTAATCGAGAAATTTAAGGTAAATGTAGGACACGACGTGTGCCACAAGTGGGACATTTTGGAAATGTTTCCAATGACGTCACCTCGCGCTGGCATGTTTCACTTCGGCGTAGTGATTGCGGAAGAGCATTGGCTGTTTTCGCTTCCGTCGCAAATCTTTCAACAGTTTTTCGTCATCGTGACATAACGTTCCTGACATGGCCTTAGCAACAAAGAAAGCCTGCGTTCCTCGCTGGATCAGGGGCCGTGCATGCAGCGCGCGGGACGTGCTTTCTCGTCGCCGCCCTGATGTGTGTGTGTGCCATAGGCTGTGGCCCCGTGTGTTGTACGCCTGCCAGATAGCGGGCACAACACACGCACACAAAGCCGCCGAGCGTAGCAATCGTGCGCAACTTTACGACGCACGTGGCTCGAGGAATGGGCCGCGGGACCCGTGCGGTAACGCGCGCGGGCACTGCTGGTGTTTTCAACTACGGGTCTTACAAGGAAAGCTCGCGATAACGGACATATAGTATGGTGCCTATTACGGTCATTATGGCTCTTTCAAGGCATCGCTTAGAGCGATAGCTCCCACTGTATCACCGACACCGCCTACACTAAAGAGACGCGTTGACGACACCTTCCTTTCTTCACTTTGGACTTACCCACGGGACTTAGTCTATACACGGAAGGCACTCTTGTACGCAGGAGCACATTAGGATCAGCTTATACTCTCCTGCAGGGACGTGTAAAGGGCCCCTAAACCACCTCCGATAATATTTTTGCGTTTTGAAGTAAACGCGCGCATAGAGTTCAGAAAGCCGTCACGATCAACAAGGCCAAACCCGGTAGCGCTACGATTAGCGGACGCTCCACAAATTCCAAGAAACAATCCGTTCTCTTCTCCGGGCCTTTGGGTGTCCCCAGCGTTGGACGTGACGTCACCGCTCACGTCTGGTCTTGACAGCAACAAAAAGAACCTATTTGTCTGCCCGCAGGTACGGGCGCACGCCGCTCTTACTCCTCGCACGGTGAGGAGGAGAACTCGCACAGGAGTAGAGACGAGCGCATGAACGGAGCGCAGCAAAGGAAAGAGCGATGCGAGCGAGGTCCACTTTTGGCTCATCAAACGCGTGTACCTTCGCTATTGCGGCATTTCGAAAAATTCTCGTGGCTGCATGTATGTTGAAGACCCGTGCAGAACTGCAATACCACGACTAAATTTCGACCTCTGGGTGGTTTAGGGGCCCATTAAGGGTAGCTTAAGCAGTGGGAGAGGAAGAGCTTTTCGTGGCATACTTGACATCTCACCATGCAGCTGCGTGTCCTAAGTTTCAGTGCGAGCATAGGCGTGCGCAGGGTTCCCCATCAGGGGGGGGGGGGGGCGAAGGTTCATCGCAGCGCGCCCCCCCCCCCCCACCCTACAAGTCAATGTATGGGGAAGATTTGCCCCCCCCCCCCTCTTAGGTGACTAGAAGGGTCAATGTACGGGGCAAATTTTGCGCCCCCCTCTAAGCCCCCCTGCCCCCCCCCCCCCCTGTGCGCACGCCTATGAGTGCGAGTGCTGCAGATGTGCAAGAGCAACGTCTCAGTAGCGCTCTTTTTCAATCTTCCGCGTGTTTACCGTCGTCCGTCAGCGCCCGTGTCGCACCTGACGATCGCCGGGCGCGAAGTTGCCGCCGTTGGCGGCCGACCGCTTGAAACCTCGTGCCTATTTTCTCTGCCATCTCTCTGTACGCTTTGGGCAGCGTGCCACCAGTGGCTCCCTTCGCCCCTCTCTCTGCGGTGGCGTAGCCTCATTTGCATATTATTCCCTGGCTGAAAATTATGAGGCAGTGTCGTACACGCACAGAGAGAGAACATACATGGACAATAGATGAAGAAACAATCGACGGTCGATCATCTGAGGACAGATGCCGTGGGCAAGGGAAGTCGTTGCCATGGGAAAGTCAGGGGGAAGCAAGGTTCTTGCCGACCGCAGTAGACGGACGGACTTAGCTGAGATGCTGACGTGTCTGTCTGTGGTTGACCCCGAGGAGGATTTACCGCCCTCTCCACAAAGACTTCGGCAAAGAGAAGTCGGGGCCCTGGAGACAGCTGCTGACTAATACATATCCGAATTTGAGTCTGCTTAGCAAAATCTATCCGGCAACATATGACAACAAATGCCCACTATGCGGGGAACACCCAACGCTTTATCACGATACATGGACCTGCCAACACTCAGAGGCTGTGCCAAGAAACAACACACCAACACCGGAGCAGTGCGAGGCTGCGCTGTCTTGCTCGAAGCCCGAAAAACAGCTCAAGCTGATCGACAGAGCTCGCAAGATGGCAAAGGCCACCAGGGCCCTGGACTAAGGGCTCCACCTTCGCCGGGAGAATTCCTTTTCTATAATAACGTTTTTTCATTCGTTCGTTCTTGTGAGTGGTGAGACCGTTGAAAAAAGAAAGTCACGGGTCCTTTATGCATTGGTCTAACACGACTATAAGGCAAAAGCCATCTTCTTCTTTTTCTTCTCAGTCGATGTGTTAATCTTCCCCCGCCCCCCTCCGAAAGCTTTCTGCACCTAACGTGGTTTTGCACTGCCTCCAGGATCAGAGGCATGGTAAGCTTTCTGCTTCTCACTTGGTTTTGCACTGACTCCGTGATCGGCCCACCTTTGACCAAGCGACAATGCCATGTGATGACGTCACAAATTTTGTCGATCTGTGACGTCATTAGATGACATCATCATGCGATAATGATTTTTATCACTCGTGTTGATGCCGTCGACGGTCAAGAGATAGATAGATAGATAGATAGATAGATAGATAGATAGATAGATAGATAGATAGATAGATAGATAGATAGATAGATAGATAGATAGATAGATAGACACAGACAGACAGACAGACAGACAGATAGATAGATAGATAGATAGATAGATAGATAGATAGATAGATAGATAGATAGATAGATAGATAGATAGATAGATAGATAGATAGATAGATAGAATAATTGATTGAGATTTATATTTAAAGTTGCTCAGTAGTTGTAGGTGTCAGTCAAGGCTCCCCCATTGCTGTTTCATCGTGAATGTGAGATTAGACGAGCTAAACAATCGCCTTTGTCGCTGCCGGGTATCGCATCCTCGTATGTTTTTTTTTTCTTTGTTTTTTTTTTTCAGCATCAGAAAGCGACCAACACCGCCGAACTGAGCCAGTCAGCTCGTAATCCCTGTAGCTTTTCCTCGAGTAATATGTCGTCGCCGGACGCCGCGAGCTCGCTTCTTGCTTCCTGCGAACGTCGTTGTCGGGGGTTGGTGGGGCTTCGTGGAATTGTCCCGACCAGAGAAAACGCATACACGTGGGATCGAGCGACCAATTTATTCTCGTCAGCCAAACCCGTTTATACAAGCCTCTTTAGACGCGCAACTGAGGCGCGCACACGCATGAGTCCACTGCCCCCGCCGCCGTCGTGTTAGCAACGTCCGTTGCCGTCTTGTTTCGCTTGCATGCAGTGTTAGGGACTAATTTATCGATAAAGTCACTAAATTTAGCGATTACCTTGTGTCACCTTATCGTTGCCTTTTTGAATTAGTTATACTCTTGCTTCCCTGACGGCGTTTTCTTGTCTGCTCAAGTGACAGTTCCCTTTCTTTCTCTTTCTTTTTTTGAACTTGAAGTGATGTATAGGAGAGGTTGGCGCCTTTATGGCGGCACCGGCTACTCCTCCTTGCCTAGCAAACGAAACGTACAATCATAAAAAGAGCGAAAGATAGCACAAAATATGTAATACAGCATTGCGAGCGACGTTCTTAGTTCGGCATGTTCTCTCCACTTCGAGTCTCCGTTTTGCACTGAACTTAAAATGTCTCGTTTTGGATTGCTTTTTCTGAAGACAACTTTTTCCTTGGCTTCTTGCATTGGCATTCTGTGGGACGTCTGACGAAAAAAATATGTCCTTAAGAAAAAATATGGACTGATACGGCATGCAATGCAGTTTTACAGAGCGCCCCTCTTCTTCGTTTTTTGTTTTATGTGCAGTCACGCTTAAACGCGCTTATGATCATCGAAGCTTTGAGTGGTACGCGGTAATCGAACAGCAGGGGTTGATTAAACCCGGATTGTACCCGGCAACTCCGAATCTGAGGTTCTTCGGCGGTCACTAACCTGTATCCCTCGGCCAGTGGATCATTGCCGCCGTAACATTTGCCGTCTATACATAACGCGGGAGCGTGATGAAAGGAGCGTGCATTTTGAAAAGCGTCTAGGAATGGAATGTTTGCACACCTGCGGAAAAGGGACGTCGTTGGCCGGAACATAGGCGGCATCGGTTTTTTTTTATAACTCATATTTCACTTTGCATTGCCCTCTTTCACGATTCTGCACCGTGCTACCTTGTGGGTTGCAGGGATGAAAGAAGCGATGGTGTGTCGCTTGATTTTTTCCCCCTCTCTTCTTCGTAGTCAGGCTCCTGCCGAGGTGTGTATGTGGGTAGGCTTTCTGTCAAAAGGTTCCGAGCACCTCCGAGCACATCGAGTTGGTTGATATTTTTTTGTGGTTTTCTTCTTAGTTTCGGACATTGTCGCGAGGACGTTTGCGTTTCGTCTTGGGAAACTTGCATTGCGTTTTGGCTTACGGAGCCTAATGCTTGGGCAGCGCGGAAGCTTCCCTCTGACACACGGCCTGCAATGCCGTTGTTTGTGTGTGCCCCCTTGGGACTTCAACACCCCCCTCCCCCTGTCTCGTCCCTGATTGGTCATCGCCTCTGCCCTTTCCGTGAAGCCCCCCTCTATGTGCGACCGGATAGTCAGCTGTACTTAACTGCGCATGCGTACAGTTTTAGCGTGTGTCGTATTTTGGTATAGACGTGTGCGGGACCGTTAGCGACATCATGTGACGCTTCTGTGCTTGACGAGTTTGTCTGACCACAAATGATTAAAAAAGGGCAACACATTTCGCCATTACTCCACTGACGAAAATTCACGCCAGCAATGAAGTTAAATTATTGCACACGGCTGCCTCACTAAAAATTCCGTGTTTGCTTGGTTGATCTGTGCACCACTAGGTGGCGCCACTGCTGAAGCCACTAACGCTAACGTTTCCAGTAGTCCCGTAACCCGCAAACGCGAAGTTTGCGGACAAACTTTAGTTTTCACATTCGCAATTTCGCTGCTGCCAAAAATTAACACTACCAGTGAACTTGCATGCGTATGGTTACTGCAGTATTAGTTTCTGTGTTCGCCTGGTTGATCTCCTTGCTGACAGTCGGCGCCACCAATCCGACAATCCGCCACCTTTACCCGGTAATACTCAAACACCGAGAAAATTGAGAACAAACTGACACTCTGACACTAGGAACGCCATTTCTAAAACTCCCAATTTACTTTACATCCGAGGAGGGCTCATATCTAGGGAATAAAACTTAGAGCGCAAAAATAAAGACACAGGACAAGGGTAGATGTACACACACCCCAGCGTTCTTAGTTTTATTCCATTATGCAGTACCAACGAGCCCACCTATCCATTATTTTACACATCCAGTGTTTTACATATACAAGCCCTCAAAACACCCCTCTTGGAGGACCCGACAGCCCCCCTCCCCCAAATTATTCCACAGCAACCCATCCACCCCCTCCCCTCTTCAGCCGGGCCGCGTCTCCATCGCAGGAGTTAAGGCCGAGGTAGAAAGCAAAAAAGGAAAGGAATATGTTGCGTGATTCGAATGCCCGAGCGACGGATCGGTCATCAGCAGTCGTCCACCGGCCTGCCGAGCGCCGGCCGATTGCGCCACGCCGTGACCTTGTCAGATCTTGTCAACCTCTCCCCCGCCTCGTTGGCCCCTACACTTTCCTTCGGCATCGAGTTATGCTTTAATAACGCCGCGCAACTCTTCTTGCGAGAGAGACACAGACTTTGGCAACAAGCGCGGTCTCTTTCCTCTTCGTGGGAGCGCGCCGCGCCGGACCGACGGCGTGGTTTCCCGGAGTTAATGAATATGAAAAAAATATTTTTAAGGAGGCGCGCGCGCTCTGAGTCGGGCCTGCTTGTGGGAGAGAGGAGTATGGAAGAGAGAGTGAGGTGGAATGTGCATGCGCAGTTGGTCAGTTGAAGAAGTAAAGTCAGAAGGCGTATGTGTGTGTGTGTGGGGGGGGGGGGGGGGGGGTACGGTATACATGCTGGCCTCCATGCAGTCCGGGTTATCAGCTTAATTGCCGTGGCTGACCGAGCACCACCGTGGCTGGGGGTGCGATTTATTTCCCTTGCTTGTGTCATAACTCACCGCCAAGCCACCGCAGCCGTACGACGTTTCACACGCGCGTCGTTGAAAATATAAGAAGGAAAAAAAAAAAACATCCGTCTGGCGACTCCGCCTTGGGCATGTGTCCGCGCATGCGCATTACGCGCGATCTCTCACACGCGAGACCAACTAGGAGACAAGAAAAACTGCTTTCTAATTCGTCTCTGTAATTCACGCCTCCCCCGTGTTTCTGCGTGTTTGTCCTAACTCTGTAGAGGTGAGAATTAGCGTGGTGGCGCCACCTAGCGGTTATCTCTTCGGCATCTGACGTTAGCGGAGTTCGTTCGTTTCTTTCTTTCTTTCTTTCTTTCTTTCTTTCTTTCTTTCTTTCTTTCTTTCTTTCTTCTTTCTTCTTTCTTTCTTTCTTTCTTTCTTTCTTTCTTTCTTTCTTTCTTTCTTTCGCTCGTCTTGCGGGGCAGAGTGCGCATCGTAAGTGCTCGCCGTTGTGAGATAAGGCTAATGAGAAAGCAATTAAAAATTACCCCTTCCGCGTGTATCGTGTAAGCCTCATTACGGGGCTCACCTTTGGTTGGTTGTGCTGTTGAAACGCTCGAAGTACCGTCCACCCTCTTAGACCTGATAAATGATATCGACGAAATTAATTACTTCATTCGGGAACGAATTTCCGGAATTTCGGCTCGCCCTCTGGGAACGCCTTTCCCGTCCCACGAAGTTTGCGGAAAGAATGGCTAGAGTTGCCCTCTTCCTGCATGTATATATGCGGGGACATTAATCAGACAGAGTGAAGAAATCTCTGTATCGTCGAGGTCTGCGTAGCGGGAATTTCCGTGCAGTAAGTGGTTGTTTTATTTTAATTAGGGAGATAGGGTCATCGGGACACTTATGTAACCTGTCTCTTCACGAAGAGGGACTGCACGCATTTATTTTGCCACCGTAAGCCGTATGGCAAACGCGTACAGTTAAAAGAAATTATAAGGGATGGAAATGGAGGTGCTATTGTCACTTGAATGAACGGCAGTCAGCAATGTGGGATGGAGCATGGGAGTAAAAGGACCCGGAGATGGGATGGAGTACGGCGAGTTTGAACGAAATGCCAGCTAAAGTTGCCATTTTAAGGGGGCCCTATATAAAGCACCGAGAGGTCGAAATAAAGTGGTGGTGTTGCAGTTGTGCACGGGTCTTCAACAAACACGTAGCCGCGAGAATTTTTCGAAACTGTGCCGTAATAGCGGAGTTACACGCGTTTGATGATCCAAAGGAGGCCCTCGCACGTTTCGCTCTTTCCTTCGCTACGCTCCGTTCGTCGGCTCGTCTCTCCTCCTGGCCGAGTGTTCGTCCTCACCGTGCGAGGAGGAACAGCGGCGAGCACGCGTACCTGCGAGTAGACAAACAGGCTCTTTTCATGGGTGACATGGCCGGACGCGAATGTTGACGTCATGGCCTACGCTGGAGATTACCGAAAGGCCCAGAGAGGACGAGGGATTGTTTCTTTGAAATTTGTGGCGCGCCCGCGGCTCATGGCGCTCCCGCGTTTGGCATTATTGATCGTGACGGCATTCTGAACTCGATGCACGCGTTTACTTGAAATGCTAAAAAATTATCGGAGGTGGTTTATCTCATATTCGTGTCATTTCTGAAGGGGACTTGACGTCAGGTCTCGAGAAACATATCGATGCTGATCTGCAGAAGGACTAATATCTAAGAGTACAGTCTTTTGGGCTAGTTTCGCTACATTCAGTGAAGCCATAGCGCTTAAAACACAGGGACCAAGGAAGCGGACAGGACATGCGCTAGTAACTGATTTTTATTTATTTATTTATTTATTATTTATTTATTTATTTATTTATTTATTTATTTATTTATTTATTTATCAAAATACCCACAGCGCCTTCATAGGCATTATTACAGTGGGGGGATTTGCACGAAGCACATAACACAAAGTACAGGTTACATGGAGTAAACACCACAACGTGTGATCATAACCATACTATTACAGCACAACATTGTCATACCTATACAACAGCATCATTGAGCGCCTCGACAGACGCGGCATTTGAACTCATCTTCACAATGTCACTGGGTAGCCGATTCCACGCTCTCATTGTATTGGCGAAAAATGATTTGTTATACGCGGCGCTTTTACAGAATATTCCTGTCACTTTTAGATCGTCATGCACTCTCGCGGACACGTAATCGGGGCCATGCAAGCATTTCGTCCGATCAATCCCTGCTCGTGAATGGTAGATGTCGTGGAATAATTTCAATTTATGAGCGAACCGTCGTCTTTGAAGACTGTCCCATCCAATTAATTTTTTTTTCTTTTTTGCCTCAGATACTCTGAATTGCCTTGAATAATTTCGAGATACAAACCGCACGGCTCTACTCTGTATTATTTTCCAGCTTGTCCATGTTCGTTTGTGACCAGGGATCCCAAACCGTATACTTGAGTATTCAAGTATACTGATCGCACAGTATTAGATTTAGGTGCACGTTAAAGAACCCCAGGTGGTCGAAATTTCCGGAGCCCTCCACTACGGCGTCTCTCATAATCATATCGTGGTTTTGGGACGTTAAACCCCAGATATTATTAATGATCGCACAGTATAGGATCGCACACTGGAAACGCGCGGTACTTATAACGAAGACGTGGACAGCAATAAATATATCAAACGTGCAGGCCAGGATCATCCAGATTTGCCATTTCCTTTATGCTCCGAGTAATTGAGGGAGCGCTGACGCAGTTGGCATCTTCGTTTGCAATCAGATTTGCCTCGACTCCTCTCCCACGTGTCCTTCTTATCGATGTCCCGAAGCAGCGCCCGCTCGATTACTCTGAGCACAAAGGAAATCGCATAGCTGGGTGACGCTGGCTTGCATTTTTTGATACACTTTTTGCTCTCCTCATCTTTGGTATAAGTACACGTTTCAAAAATTAAAAAAAAGAAAGATCAATTGTGAGTAGCGCACGTCCCGTCCTCTCCCTTGGTCCTTGTGTTTTCAGCGCTGTGGCTTCATTGAATTGACTAAAATCTAGACGCTGATTCTGAAATATAGTTTTTGTTCCACGGTTATGTTTCGACACACAATGACCACATGGGGTGACTCAGAAAAAAGAAAAGCTTGTGACGAGTCACGTCTGTGTATCTTATGAACCTACCCATCAAGAAAAAAAAAAGGGGGGGGGGGCGAGTTGAAGACATTCATGTGCGGGCCGGTCCTCTATCGAGACCCCTGACCGACGTAGTACCCCCTAGATCGGTTCTTCAAGTAGTAAAGTTAAGTGACGACGATATCTCTGCAGATGATAGTTAACTTATACCGGTATCACACGTTCACTGTTGACCGCTATCGGGGCTGATCCGGATCGAATTTCACGATAATGGTTGGCTCCTTTACGCAAGCTGCAGAAGGGATCCAATCAGAGTTTAGAAATTCGATCCTGATCGGGCTCGATCGCGATCGGCAGTCAACGTGTGACACCGCCTATTTACTCTTCTCTCGCTTTCTTCACGCGCGCCGTCGATCTGTGTGTAGCCAAGCTGAAAGCGAGATGACGGCCGATCACGCGCCACAAGGACTCCCTCACTCTCTCTCTCCCCTATAAAAAAAAGTGCGAAGCGTGCAAGTGGGTCGTATCAGGCGAGCCACTGATACCAGGGGTATTGCGCCATTTGCTCCTACTCGGACACCGAGATAAAAGCGTCGCGGCCGTAATATATTACGCGCCCTCGCACTTAGCCGAGCGTGATGGTTGGCAGGCCGTTCCCGTGACCACAGGCTGATGGTGTTGATGATGGCCGGACGTATTATCAAGCGAAGGATGAGGGACGCGAAAGAAAGTGTCGTTTCTGGCGCGCTGACTTGTGGCGCACGTGTTTCGCTCATTCGTTGAGGGTAGCAAACCGAACGTATACGTTCCCTTTACTTCTCTCCCTCTCTTTCTCAATTAAACAATTTTTTTTTCTTGGCCTCTCTCGCTCGCACTTTGTGTCGGTGTCTGATGCCCGATCTCCCACGAAGAATGTGGCCTGGTCCCGAAGATACGAAGTAACTTTAAAAAGAAAACATTAAGTAAACAAACTCTGTTATTATTGCCCGTCCCGTTAAGAAAATAAATCGCCGGTCTAGTATCTCCGTTTGTTTACACAATTTCCCGTAAGTTTTCCTATTTTCCTACCTCTCGATTCGTGGCCAATCCACCCCCGTAGCGGGTATGTCGAGCGGCTCGAGCCACACCAACAGCATTCAACTAAACAGCTTCGCTCTAACGTAGTCTCTCACTGTGTCACGTGACTTAAACTTGATACATGTAAGAACAGCGCAACGGACATGGACTATCGAAGAGCACATCTCAGCGCTGTGCGTGCGTTCTGCACTAGTCCTTGTCTGCTGCGCTGTTACATTTATTATGTCCAGGGGCGTAGCCAGAAATTTTTTTCCGGGGGGGGGGGGGGGGGTTCAACTATACTTTATGTATGTTCGTGCGTGCGTTTGTATGTGTGCGTGCATATATACGCAAGCAAAACTGAAAAATTTCGAGGGGGGTTTGAACCCCCCCCCCCCTTGGCTACGCCCCTGATTATGTCCTACCAACATGCCCAAGTCTTTATAAGAGCACCCTTTATAACTTAGACTGTCCCGTTTGCTTGCTTACTTCCAGCTCTCGTTAGCAGTAACTAACGTTAGCGTGTGTTGTATAGATTACGAATAGTGTCGGCAAGTGTTAGTGAACTATGGTTAAGTGGTTGCAATCGTTGGCTATCCACTGCTGTAACACCAGCATCGTCTTCATTCGTTCTTACTGCAATAATTGAGTTGACTACCAATTTAAGAGTTTTTTTTTTCGCCTTTAATTTTGAAGCAGCCGCGGATTCTCTTTTTCGAAGTTTGGCATTTAATGAACCATAAACGAAGAGCGTGTTGCAACGTAACTGCCGCTGCCCTCCACTCTAAGAAAAAAAGGTGTCGTTTGATTCTTCTTTGCTACTGTACATGTGACTCTCACATGTATGACTCTCTTTAGAGAGACACGTTGACTCTTTTGGAGAGTCGTGGGACGCGCGACTCTCCAAAAGAGAGTCAGTGCATCTCTCTAAAGAGTGTCATACATGTGAGAGTCACATATGTAGCAAAGAACGCACGACTCTCCAAAAGAGAGTCACGTGTATCTCTAAAGAGAGTCATACATGTGAGAGTCACATGTATAGTAGCAAAGAGGAGTCAAACGACACCTTTTTTTTTTCTTAATGTGTGGGGCGACCGCTAACGACGTCATTGCATTGCGTCACGCTCGTTACACCTGTCCGCCTACGAGAAAGAGCGGCACACACGGAAGGCTAGCCCATTATCATTCGGACGTGCGGGCATTTGCGATGTCTCCCCGCGTCATTCGTTAGTTACGGCCATGGTGTACACACCCCGCTATTCCGTTCTCAGAGCTGGCTTTTGAAGGAGTGTCGATGCTTGCTCAAGCGGCGTTTCTGTGCCCTCCCTCCCCCGCCTTCCACTTGTTCTAATGGCCTCTGGGCTGCACAGCTGTCAGTCATACTCGCCAATCGTGGCTTTTAGCGCAACAAAACGACACAAGACGACCGGACATAGCGCTGTGTCCTGTTGTTCATGTTGGTGTTGTGTCGTTTTGTTGCGCTAAAAGTTAATAAGGATAAGCACCAACTATAGCCGTTCAACGCATTGTGTTATACTGTTATACTCGCGAATGGTCAGCGATAGGGGCGTGGCCAGAAATTTTTTCGGTGGAATGCGGAGAGGGAGGGAGGGGGGGTTCAACCATTCTTATTGTATGTTCATGCGTGAGCTTTTATGCAAAACTGAAAAAATTCTGGGGGAGTGAGGAGTTGAACACCCCCCCCCCCCCTTCCTTTTTCTTTTTGGCAACGCCAGTGGTCAGCGTCAATCTGATGGTATGAGTACCGCCTTCCAAGTAACTCAAATACCATTTTGTATAAATGCGGCGGCCAGTTATAGGTATGCTCAAAGTATCCTGGCGAACTTAGTGCTATACTATAGTTCCTGGTATAAATAATATTTTGTGGGTAGAACTCGTTCTGAATTATTACGTTGTCGAACCAGTTTTGATTTGTCGGGCGTCCGCGACTGATCAGTGAAGCATTTCGCAGAAATTCGCAGAAAAGTTTTTGCTCAGAAATAGTTAATCATGATGCCGGCATGGGCGTCGGCAGGGGGTGCAAACGGGGCCCCTTTTCACTGACTGGCCCGCTGTTATTGGCCAATTGGAACGGATCAAATTCTCAAAAGAATGCATTTTCACAATCTCCTCTTTGTCATTACATTCGCGCGATGAAACTTCACTTGAGAGGGGCTACGCTCGCTAGAAATTATCAAAGGAGCTTCACAACCATATCCTGTTATGTTAAACGTGCTGAATCACGTTAACACATTGTTTACGCGTACAATTATTGTTTTGCCTTCAGTCAGTGACCGCTTTTCACCACGGTATCAACCGTTATCAAGTTATCGCTTCGGAGGTAGACACGTTGTCAGCGAAACCGTGGCGAAAGTACGGTGGCTTACGAAAACAGACTTGTCTAATCAGATTGGCACTCGGCGATGCGAATAGCGCTGCAAATTCTCTGATGCGCACGCGAGCGGCGATTGTATTCTGGAATGTCGTAAGTAGCGCACGGACGTATGTTAAATTGCTCCTAACGCCATAGAGTTTCCTACAATACTTACTATAGGGAACTCTGGTGCTAGTGTTTATGGGAGCTGCAACGCATGGCGCTTCGGCCAGCATGGGAATGATGGGTAGTACACGGATTTGTCTAAACTTCGTTCTTTCGGCTCCGTTTGGCTCCGCGTCGCCTGCATCCGCTTTGTCGCAAAACGAAGTTCAGCAAAAGTGAGCAGTTCCAACTTCACCACTTTAACTTTTTTTAGGCTCACCAATTCAAATCTGGTCACGAAGTTCACAACGGTCTATTCTTTTATCTGAAACGAACGCCAAAACGCGGCAATAAAAAAAGCCACAAGTGGCACGGTCGAAGCCGTAAGCACGAAGATTAGGCAAATCCGTGTACTACCCATCATTCCCATGGCTAGCCACCCTACCATGGTCGCTGAACGATCGCAGCGCCAGACTCCGCTCTAGTTAATTTTAGGAAACTGTGCCTAAAGCACTCCCGAGTTCAAAGACGAGAGAGTGGTTTCCTTCTCGCCTTCACTCTACCCTTCCTACAGGCGCTGTATCCTCCTCGCCACTTATTTCTTCATAAAGTACGCGGACAACGTCAGCACTAAACGATGAGCCTATCAGGATATCGCTCTTTCCAGTTACACGCTGTTATCTCCGCTTGCGCAGTGGAAAATGCACAAAACGAAGTGAAATCAAGTTGATCGCGCACGATATTCACGCGAGACGAGGCGGAACGGTCGAGTGGCTGCATTGGAAACAGGGTAGGAGACAGTTCGTAACTGATATCCCTCGTGTACGGACCAATCGATAGCTTATTTCCTCGTGACTTCACGTGAACGGACTGCTGGCGTCGCGAACTGCGACGAAAAGACGGGAAACGCCGGGAGAGGATAACGCGCTCTTTCTTTGCATTTGCAGAGTTTTTTGTTTTTTTTTACGAGCCCTTTTAATGGACCCCTGGACCAAATCTACCGGGCTGATGGACTGTTTGCGGTACCGAGCACAACCCTTTTACAACGAAATTTCCGTGAGCATAGAACTGTTACAACGTCCGCGCGCCACCGCAGTAGGCCTGTAGTCTTTCTTTTCTCCTCTCAAACATTTCCTCCCCTTTCCCAGTGCAGGGTGAAACTATCCGCCCTGCTTTTATTTTATCCTCCTCATTTATGCTATTCGTTCTGTCCGCCGCGGTGGTGTAGCGGTTACGGTGCTCGGCTGCTGACCCGAAGGTCGCGGGTTCGATCCCGGCCGCGGCGGTCGCATTTCGATGGAGGCGAAATCGTAGAGGCCCGTGTACTTAGATTTAGGTGCACGTTAAAGAACACCAGACGGTCGAAATTTCCGGAGCCCTCCACTACGGCGTCTCTCATAATCATATCGTGGTTTTGGGACGTAACACCCCAGATATTAATTAAATTATGCTATTCGTTCTTTTTGCAATCCCTATTTGCCCACTCTGGCGCAGGGTAGCGAACCGCACATGAGCCATCTTGTTAACCTCCCTGCCTTTCCTCTTCACGCCTTTCTCTGTTTTCACTGTGCCATGGA
This sequence comes from Rhipicephalus sanguineus, assembly GCF_013339695.2. Classification (NCBI taxonomy): domain Eukaryota; kingdom Metazoa; phylum Arthropoda; class Arachnida; order Ixodida; family Ixodidae; genus Rhipicephalus; species Rhipicephalus sanguineus. The sequence goes on from NC_051186.1 coordinate 54,874,945, forward strand.
CCACCTCTGATAATTCAAAGAGCTATCGCACTATTCCGCCCCGGTTTTTGGCTGGGTTTTCATAACACCTCGTGACGTCATCAACCTGACGCAAGTGGCGCCACCTGCGGCATACTGTACAAGCTCTCGGTTAGTTCTCATATATATGAGAAATGTAGTTCTGATCCATCTGGGATGCTATTCTGTATACGTCGTTAAATTCCGCTATTGGTCAACTATGACTGGCCCAGGGGACCGCTACAGCCTCTCTGATTGGCTTGAAAATGCCGCCATTGCGAACTTTGACAATATGGCGGAGTTTGACAGTGTCCGCAATAACAGCCCCTTGCTCTCACGCTTTTCGCCACGCAGTCGCAATTTCAACCTGGCGAATATTACGGTCGTTTGTAATTTCCACGTGTCTTCTATAAGAAGTAAGGGGCGAAGAGAATATGGCGCCCGTTGGGCGAAAAACGAGGGAGGTAGAGAAACTGTTATCATCGTCGTTTGAACTTGAGAGTGGTGTATAGCGGTCCTCTAATAAGCGCTTCACGCCAATCCATGTCCATTTATTGTGAACGCTTAAGGTCTATAGACCTTATAATACTGTGTGCGCCGCACGTGCCTTCGTAGAATGTAATTTGAGCCACTTTGCGAGCCGGTAATTTTACGGCCATTTATGCGGCCTCCGTTTCACGACGTATACGCTTCTTGTTTCACAACGCAATTTCTCACAACGCTGGAACACAATTGCCGGCCATTTCTACCAGACTGTAACTTCGCATCTTGCAACGTCATCATCACATCATCACAATCATTATGTGTATGCCACCTTTATTGGAACATTGTTCTGGAACTATATTTGACCGCTCCTGGCCGTAGCGTCATAAAAAAAATAATAATAAACGCGCACCATCCCTTGGCACGTCGCCGACAACTGTTGTTGCCGCTATGGTTAATTGCATGCTTTGATTGTTGGAATTCTCATTACGTGTCGGCATGCGCTCTCGTGGACGACCTTGCACTTTCTCAAGGCGCCTTTCTTATGAATTAACTCTTAGTAATATTATCGCAGTCTTCAGTGCTTTGTCTCAGAGCTGTTGCTTTAGCGAAAATTTAACGTCTTTTCTTATATGACACGTTCCAATGATGATTGACACTTTTTGTAGCGTTAGCTACACTTGCCTAGCAGGAGACGATTTCGCGTGGAGGGTCATGAGCCGTGCTGCGCATGCGCGAAGATCAGTGATGTCACACAGCTGGGTCACCGGAGCTAGAGTGTACTAGAACTGTACACTGTACCGGAGCTGGCATCTCACGCGCTCTCCGACACCGCCGCGTGCGGCTCGCCGCTGCTGGTCTGCGCCGCATTCGAGAGAAGTGACGTCGTAGCCATAGACACAGTGGCACCGGCGCGTGCGCAGCCATTCGCCTTCGCTGTGCAGTCGCCGTCTGACACTGTGCTGGAGCCGCTTGATAGCGCCTCTGGCTGGCGTTTGCATGTGGGTAACGCCATGGAGAAGGAGAGCGCAAATGCTGCTCGACGGCGCAGAAGAGCCGAGAAGCTTATCTCATCGGATCCCGAAGCATAGTTGCCTGGCAATTAGCGGTTCAGCGTACGAAGAATGAACAGAAGAAGGCTAATAATCCTAGACAATCTGGAAAGCTAAGAATAATCAGCTGAACCTTTGGCTAACGCTACGTATATCCTGGCATAGCCGAGCTAAGCCACTGCAGTTTTTTTTTTTATTGGGATATATACTTGCCCTTAAGGCAAGTCTATCTATATCGTGTGTTTGCCGTAAGACTGGTGTTGTGTATAAAGTGAAGCAGTGTTTTGTGGAATCTGTTATCATGTATCCGGCGGTCATAGATGGTCGTGTCACTGTAGGACGGGAGCGTTCCGATTGTAACCCTTGGCATGTCCACGTGAGATGGTGTCAAGCTGCTTGCATCGCTGGAACAGAGCAGCACGGACACTTGGTTAATCGTTTACAGCGAGAATGTGTGCGTCCTCCGTAAATAAACACCAAAGCAAACTAAACACACCTCTCTGGTTCGGTGTTAGAATTAAAATTTTCGGGGTTTCGCGCGCGCCAGAAATGCGATACGAATATGGGGCGCGCCGCCGTGTAGTGGTGGGGCTCCGAATTAATTTTAAATACCTGTGTGGGATTCTTTAGCGTGTACCAAAAATCTATAAGTACACGGGTGTTTCTTTTTACAGCGAGGTTGTGTATGTATAGTCCGAACCAAAATTCGTCCGTTCTATGCGCGCAAGAAATCCTAGCGTGTATGTGGCACAGAAATGGGGCAATCCCCACTAGTCGCCGCTGGTCCATTAAAAACGAATTGAACGCACGGGCGGCAAACACCATGATCGACACTTCTTGCGCAAAATTTTCTCAGACAACGGACGAAACAGACACGGACGGGCGCAAACACCAATTAAGATTTCTGGACAGAAGTAAACAATAATTGAGGAAGACTTTAGTGAACCGTCGGCATTAGCCCATTGATAGACACCACGCAGGTCACCACGTTTTATATCTTCGCTGGTTATACCATATGTACGGAGTGCTCTTTCGTTTCGCCTCCATCGAAACGCGTCCACCGTGACCGGGAATCGAACCCGCGTCCTCGAACTCAGCAGCGCAGCGCCACAGGCGCTAAAGCCGCTACGGCGATTCGCTTTCGTCGGTTTCGGGGGAGGGTTCAGCTCATTCGCAGTGAAATCTCACGACTCATTTTGGCCCTGGTTCAACTGAACTTGTTGCGCTGACGACTGCAGCGCTCGGCCGCGCAATTTTCGCTGATGTAGCGGCGCGGTCTTATCGGTGTTTCAAGCGCGCACGACGCGGTGTCTCTACTTTCTTGGAACAAGTCGCGGTGACATATGGCGCCTTGACTTCGCTCGCTTTATTATTTACTTTATCTCCGGTGCCCTTCCATCCATCCGTCGGTCTGTCATTTCCAGATCTCTCCACCAGAACAGGGTTTTCCCCCGGAGCACCGTACTGTTCGCTGAAGCTGAACGCCGTTGCGACCTCGTGTGCTGCACGCGCTAGCAAACGTGCCGCGCGTGTACGGTCTGGCCTGGAAACGCATATCTCCTTCTTCTTCTTCCCCAGCTTACGCTTCCTTTTCTTCGTTTGTTACTTTCCCGGAGTCGTTATCACGTCTGGTCGGGCAACGTATTTTTTTTTTTTTTACGCATATCCTGCCTGGCGGTGCCTGTGGTAGTGAGATTAGCATTGCTAACCGCTCGAGACGTCGACGCACCTTGGTTGTGGGAGGATGACTTAACCTTCGTAGGAAAAATTGCTAAGAGGCGAGCACCGCCGCCCCAACAACTCCCGTTTCCGCTCAAACTGTCGTGCATATTCTGCAGCCCTCTCAATGCCAGGTCGAGAATCCGACATTTAGTTGAGCTGGATTGTGCTATCTGTATGGTATCTACGTATCGTTAGAGAACGTTTCATACCCGGAGGTCGCGGGATCGAATCCCAAGCCGCGGCGGCGCCGCATTTTCGATGAAGGCGAAATACTAGAGGCCCGTTTACTTGGATTTAGGAGCACGTTAAAGAACTCCAGGTGGCCGAAATTTCCGGAGCCCTCCGCTACGGCGCCCCTCATAATCACATCGTGGTTTTGGGGCGTTAAACCCCTACAGTTATAGAGGAAATTTCATAATGTAGTGTACTATTTTCGTAGAAAACTGTGCGAAATTTTCTGCGGCAGGAGTTTTTTTTTTCCCAGACAATGACCGCTTTAGAGGGAAGAGTATGGCGAGAGTCTTTCAATAGCTCAAGACCTTAAATGACTGGTAAAACCAAGGAGATGTTTGATGCGCAGTGTGCACGTTCTCGAATAGCCCGCGCCAGTGTGGGCCTCACAAGGACGCCGTCACGTGTGCCGCGCTGTCACGTGTCACTGTCATGATGGCGAGTTGCGTTCACGCGCCGTGTTGTTGTTGCGTCATGTTCGTGCACCCTTCGAGCGTACGTTTCGCCTCCCTGATGCGCAATGACAGTCTGTGACGTCACACGTATTGCTCGCCATGTTGCTCGCGTTCTCGTGTGACGTCACCGCATAGGTTGACAAATACTCCAGTCGTTAAGCAGGGAATTGTGTGGGCCTACGGTTAAGCCTAATGTTAAGCCCTCCAGCCGTAACCTTAATTATCTTTAGTGTCCTTTCGCCAGGACAGAGCTTCTCTGACTTTCTGAAATGCCTCCCTCTAACGTCATCGTTTGCACTAAACTTTCATGAAAGTCTAGGTGGCTGCACACTGGGATATGGCTGTTTACCTGAGAAAGGATTAAGCAGTTAGCTCTGCAAGGTTTCTGATAATTTCCCACTTATTTGTGTTAATATTACTGGCTTCTTCTCATTATTATACTGCAATTCAGGTTGTAACCTTTTTTTTTCTTCTGTCTCAAGAGCAAACAAACTGTCACTGTAATTTTCTGATGTCAAGTCCTGAACCAATAAATTCTTCTTTGCTCTTTACTCCAGTCAGTTCTTGAAAGAGAATAAAAAAAATTTTTTTTTTGCTCTGGGACACTTTTTTATTGTTTGCATCACGGACATTCTTTTAGTCGCTCAAGTATTCTTGTGCAACCATTTAGAAATCTGTCTCTCCTGGAAGAAGTCACAAGATCCAGCAATTACTGCAGTTTTTCCTCTTGCCAAAAGAAAACAAAACACAATCGCTGTTGCCTCCATTTGCACACCCTGTGCTTTCGGGTGTGAAGTCGGCCGTGGTTGCCCTTGTACTTCATGTGATTACCTTTGCCACGGGGCTCGCCCCGGAGGGGTGAGAGGGGGTCCTGTTCTTCAGACTCCTTTCGAGTCACTGGCGGAGAGGGCGACTTTTAATTGGGCCCCCCTGAGCGCGTGTCCCCCACTCTCGGAGAGGAGGGTACAGACTCGCGGAACCTGTTTTCGACACAACTCCTTTCTCTCTCCCACTGCAGAGGGGGGGTTCCTCACATTCCCACTCCAGTCTCACAGCCACTTGTCTGCGGCAGCCAGAGTCAACTGTATCTTTTTTATTTCCTGGCCAGTTCATTCTCGAATCACTGATTAAATTCGCAGCTGGAAAGAACAGAACGAAACAAAAAACAAGGACGCAACCGCAGACGTGCTCAGAGATCTTTATGTGTGTGACAAGCGACGTGAGATTAAAGAAAAAAATATGAAAAGGAAGAGGTTGTCGCGAGGAAGTGGGCATGCGTAGGATTTCTGGTGGCTCTGAGAGTCTGGTTTCTAATGAACCTGACCGGCCAGATCTGCAACAACCTGGTCCTGCGGGCCCTCCGGATGGCACGGGGCAAGCCTTAATCGCGGCTTGTAATTTCTGCGGTGGTGTGACTCGCTTCTTTCGCTCAGGCCGCGGCACGTCGAGCACGTGGCTTTCGAGTCGCAGAAGAAGAAGAAGGGTTGTTCTGTTTCGTGGGAGGATGTCATAACGACAGAAAAAGTGGCACGCTATAACAAATGAGCCTTCTAACCCCCAACCCCTGCGACGTTTCCTCCTTAACAGTTGCAAGAGCTTAGTAATCTCGCGTCACGCAAGGCCTTGAGGAAGTCTGAGGATAGACGGTATCTTCAGTATCGGTTCTGTGGTACTTGCACGCTATTTGGAACTGTCTTATTCGACCTTGTTTTTCTTTATTTTCTTTAAGGAATTCAGTTGCGAAAGCCATGTGGCGTGCGAACAAAACTTGTGAACAATAATCTACAGATGGACGAATCTGATGTGTTACACATGTTGCCAAGCGTCTTACACTGTAAAGGTACTTTGTTCGCTCGGCACTGTGCGACTTTGCAAACAAGCGAAATGTGTCATTTGTCAAGCGGTATCTAAGAAACGAAACTTCTCGAGGAGATACCTACAATCAGTGCGAAACAGAGCAACACATTTTTCTAAGCGTTCTCACATCACGTTTTTCGAGGCCCCTTTGGAGAAAAAAAAAGATACAACAGATACACGCGTGAGAACATGGCGACGCCGTTGTGTGCCGGCCACTTGCATCACGGCGCCGTAATTTGTCACTGTCGGATTGCGGCGGCTTAAAGCGGCAAGCCCGAGATACCAAGCTGGCCGGTGCTGTGGCAGTGCCCCCCTTTTGCACTGCGCGGTGCGAGCGGCAGGAAAAATGGCTCGTTCCACTTTGCGGCAGTGTTGGGAGAGATTGGGAGCCGCATTGATAACTGAATCCTTTACGCCCCAGATGCTGTGGAAGCCGCATCTGGTCTCCCTCCTTTCAAGACTCCTCCCCTTCCCCCCTCTCCTGCCGCTCTGGTTTTCTTTTGCAGCAGGTTCTTATCAGCTGTCTCTGTGTGTGGAAGCTTAGTCTCACAGGCGTCTTTCTTGCAGCAACGGGCAAACTGTGGGGCATGTCATGCAGTGCACTGTTCTCGTTCATCAAACACCGTGCTTGGTAATGCCAGCTTGCACTGGCCACTTCAGACTTCTGTTGCACGTTTTGTTTTGCGAGTATCCATATAAGGAGACAGGGTTATCTGAATGCTGATTCATCAGTAGCAAGTAGCTTGAATAGTATGGTGCATCATTACTCTGATACAACGTGACCATCATTCACCATCAATGAGTGATTTCAATATTGCAGCAGCCTTGACACTGCCACAGCCGAATTGTATGGCAGCTTAAGAGTATTGACCTTGTTTTGTTGTTCTGTCACCTTACTTTGTTGCTTAGTGCTCCTGAATTTACATTTTGCATTTATCTGAAATGAGCCACGGATGGAAGCAGTGGCAGAGAGCATTGTGACAAGTCAAGTGTGCAGTTGCAGTTGCATTGAGTTGCATTAGTTGGGCAGTTTGCTTCTTTATCAAGAAAATGCATTATTCTGCACTGTCTAACTGAGGCAGTGCACTCTATAGATGGCTCTCAGCTTTGTACTTTCACTGTGGTTTAAAGCAGCGTACATAACGACGCTTCACTATGCTGACAGGCACTGGTCAAGTGGTCATTTCTGCTGTATGCCATGTTCAGGTCACTGTGTGTTGTGACGTTTGTGGGATTTACAACGCATTGTGAAAATTCAGCTTGCTTCATAACGTCTTCATCCGCATACTCAACAGGTGTGTTCAGTACTCACGGATGGAAATGTGACATCGTTCTTTCTTTAAGTATAACAACTGCTATGAGTAGTCGCTTGTGATAACTGCATCATGACGTGGCAAATCTGGCCACAAGAGGTATTGTCAGCCCTGATATAAGTGTGCGAGTCAAAATTATGCCGATATGCCTCTAACTGTAGATGCTGGAAAGTGAAATTAAGTGCATTACTTAGCCCTAAATTTTCGTGTTTCAGCCTGTGAGTACTGTTTATCTTCAACAGCTGTGTGCTAAGTGCACGAACCCGAAAGTTGTGAAATGGCACTTTGAAATGTACTCTCCTGTGAGTGTTGAGTAACATCTTGTCACCGAGTGCATTTACTAGCTTTGTGATTGGCTGTGCCAGTTTCGCTTGCCAACTGCATTTCCCTTATGCGGGCTTTCCTTCTCTCTTTGCAGCAAAAATTCAGAAAAACGTAAAGAGAAATCACGGGATGCGGCCCGATGTCGGCGCAGTAAAGAGTCCGAAATCTTCACTGAGCTGTCACAGCAGCTGCCGCTTCCGGAGAGCGTGGCCTGCCAGCTGGACAAGGCCTCGGTCATGCGTCTGGCCATCAGCTACTTGCGGCTGCGTGAGATCCTTGAGCCGATAACTGGTAAGTGCCGCCTCTGTTGCCCTGGAATCGCGACACTCGAATACGGATGTGTGGACCCCATGTGACGCCAGCCTGTGCATCTTTAGAATATCCAAGGTTTTTTTAATATCAGTAAAAGTCATTGTTTGCAAAGAGGCAAGACTGTCGTCTGCCTCTTTGTAGTATGATGCTATAGAGGAATTTTCAGGAGGATTTGTTGGAAAGGAAGCTTTCGATTTGATAAAAAAATTAAAAGCCCTTGTCGTATCGGGAAAAGAGGGGCAAGTGGAGCTTGGTGTGTGCATGCCTGACATACTACTTTCTTTCCTTCTATTCGCGTTGTACAATGCTCCCTCCTAACTGTTTCCTTCATCCATGCCTGGAATCGGACCTTGATCCACGTGCTTAGCAGCCCACCACTTCAGTTGCTACAGGTAGTAATGACGGTCATGCGCTCATGTCCAGGCAGCGATGAAATGACAAGTCACCTTGGTATAAAATCAAATTGCCATATCAGAAACGGCCGATCACCGACAAGCTCCCGATCAAGAGAGCATCAATTATTGGAAAGTGGAGCATGCAAATACGCATGTGAGCGATGCAACTTCGAGGGCCGCATGTCCTTGCGCTCGCTGGGCGCCAGGTTCTTTTGCGTACGATGCCAAAATCTCGTGAGTTATAAAAGCTTCCCTTAAAAGTCATTGTTTGCAAAGAGGCAAAACTGTCATCTGCCTCTTTGTAGCATGAAGCTACGAGGAAATTTATGACGATTTGTTAGAAAGAAAGCTTCCGATATTGACCAAAAATGATGTACCGGTCAGGCATTCGTAACACTGGACCAATGCCTGACCTACGCAATTCGTTGAACAGTCCACTCGTTTAAACGTTGCACTCCAGCGGCGTTCCCTGTTGAACAATTCTTCTCCACTTCAAGCCTCCATCTTCCTATGCACATCTATCTTGTTTGTTCACGTAGAACTGCATAAATTCCTTAATTCTGCCTGCAGTAGTAGCCAGCAAACATGAATCATGTGTGGAGCTGTGATTGCATAATAGCACCAAACACTTGCTCGCTCGTCATCCAATTGCTTCCACGTGCTTCTGCTGTGAAAGATGCCACACACGTAGTCTCTTCTGCTTGTTTTGTGTCCTATCAAGGGATTAGGGACAGCTGCGCCATTTTAGTGGCAGCCATTTGGAAGCCAGACAATGATTGCCTTGTCAAGAGATTAGCCCCATGCTCAGGCTTTATCTCCCGCTATCTACAACTTCAGTTGAAGGCGGAAAGTTTCAACGTTGGAAGAATTAGTGGTCTGGGAAGCCCGTGACATAATGGGACTGGCAAATGTTTTTGCAGTTGTAGTCGCTTCCGAGAAAAAGAGAGAGAAACAAAAAACAACCTTTGTATCATATACATTATTTTTGCCACCTTATTTGTCAGGGTTCAGGCTCTTGTGGCTTATCAGTTATCTCCCACATTATGGAATGAGATTTTTCTGTTTGCGAATTTGATCCCATACCTCATTCACAACATGCGACAATTGTCCTGCAGACGTTTTTTTTAACTTCCAATGTGCGAAATGGAGCCCCATGGATTTGTGGTACCCGCTGTTTTAGCTGCAAGTCAGTGTACACCTCATATCAAAAGTTTATGGAAGGTTCGCTCCACAACGAATGCACATTTTGACTCTATTAGTGCGTGTTAGCTCCTAATCTAGCTGGTGACTATGCAGGTTGGCATACCAACTACAGGCTGGAACATTTATGTGGAGGTTATGTTCCCTGATGGAGCGGGGATATAGCTTTCACAAACATTACACGTCCCACAAACTTTTGCTGTTAGATGTACCTAGTTGTTTTTCTTCAATTGCGCTAAAACATTAACCCAAGATGCCGAAACACATTAGGGCAGTTTAGGCAAGGCAGGTTTGTTATCCTCGCACCTATAGATACACAGATATGCCACCCTCTCATATCTCAAAAGTTGCTCATTTATTAATACAGTGATTGCATTGTGCACATTCTGGAATCTTTATCTTTCGTTTCTTTCCGCAAACTTTTTTGTCGACTTGCAGTTCACTTGTTTCGGTCAAAAAGAGGCTTGACCATCTTTTAAATGGCGATGGTCTCCACTTTGGTGACCTTGATGCCATAAAGCAGCATAGGGAGATAACTGGCCAGTCAGCTGACCTTAAGCTCATGATTAAGAAGCCCTGAGGTGTGGGATTATGGTTGCCAGTGGTAACCAAATTAGTAAAAAAACCACTCATGTAGTGCAGTGATGCAGGCTCTGTTGCAAGTTGTCTCTTCGACCGTATTTATCCTGTTTTCTATTATTACTACTTCTTTGTGTTTACATTTTACACATAACTGTTAACTTCTTCCTTGCTTCCTCTGCCTTTATTATTTGTTTGCCTCATACTTCGTTGACAAACAAAGCACATAGCCCCTCAGAAGTAGTTGTTATTCTTACTTACCACAAAAGAATAATTCATTTTGCAGCGATGCTGTCTTAATCTATCTACCCTGTGCCGCTGCCGTCGTCATCATTTGTAGTAGTAGTAGTAGTAGTAGTAGTAGTAGTAGTAGTAGTAGTAGTAGTAGTAGTAGTAGTAGTAGTAGTTGTTGTAGCAGTAGTAATAGTAGTAGTAGTAGTAGTAGTAGTAGTAGTAGTAGTAGTAGTAGTAGTAGTAGTAGTAGTAGTAGTAGTAGTAGTAGCAGCAGTAATAATAATAATAGTAGTAGTAGTAGTAGTAGTAGTAGTAGTAGTAATAGTATGTAGTAGTTGTAGTAGTAGTAGGCATTACAGAGGTCACGTGACCAGAAGGGGACTGAATAAAGAAATAAGTAAAACGAAATGGTGATGGTGATCATGATAGCGCTCGAAATTAGACTAAAAGCCATCTTAGTCTGCCCTCACGTACACTCGCGTGCTTACAGCTTTGCTGTCCGACGGTTTTCACAGCGCGGAACCGGCTCAGTTTCTTCTCTTTGCTCTGCTGGCAGCCTGCAGTGTGTAGGAATTACATAGTTTGATGATTGGCGCATACCGCCTCCGTGGATTGCATCGAGCCTTTTGATTACTTTTCCGGCAGGTGTGATGCCGATACGGGCCACTCGTATCACAACAATTGTCGTCTTTCGCACTTCACAGAGTCAACAGGCCAGTGGACATTGCGCCACACTGTGTTGACTTTCAGGGCGCCGCGCGAGGTGATTGTGGCCGCCTATCTCGCGCCGCCTCGATTCTTGAGTAAACAGCGCAGAACCGAAGGGCCCGGCTTGGAAGTCGACCGACACTTGCGACCCCAACGCTTCGACACGGTTACTGCGTTAGCTAACAATGCAAAGTTTGTCGAACCCATTGTGCAGATGCAGTAGTCTGTGCTGTTCACTGATTGTCACGATTATCCAGGGCTCATGCTGCTTACGGTGCTAAAGCTGCTCTGTAATCCGTAACATCCTTTGTAACGACGTCCAGGAAGAAAGCTCTTTGTGGCAGCTTTTAGCCTTGGAGGGCATTTCTAGTGTACTCTAGACTAGAAGAAGAATAATGTTGAAGTTGTAACCATTGTAACCTGTATGTGATCAGAAAAGAACAATGCCAGCCCACTCGAGCATTATGTGGCCCATTAGTGTATCTTTCTTCCATGATGGGATGCATGCTTGAATTAATATGCTTGCACGGCCACGGTTACATGCAATTGAGAGGCTGCAGCAACAGCTGCGAAAGTACAGCACTATCAGGGCCTGTGCCACTGTGGCACTCCCTGGGTGAAAGGAAGGTCATGTGCAGGCACGCACGTTTTTGAGTGGGACAGCAGAAGAAACTTGTACATGAAAATTGGCCAGTCTGTCGCAAGGAGTCTAGTAGGAAATTGCCTGGTAAATTACTACTCATAAGTGACGTGACACTTATTAAATCACTACAATATTGGGGCATGTGTCTCATTGAGATGTCAAGTATGGTTATCAAGTTGGTGGTCTTGCACAGTTTTAACCTAGACCCCTGTGCTAGCGCACTAGTAGACTGGGTCAGCTGTGAATTGGTAGCCTCTTAGTAGATCAGCAAATACCAGCTGACCGTGGCCGAGGAAAGAATCGCACACCTAAAGCTATAGCGGCAGGACAGGAAATGTAATTGATGAGAAAAAACTGCGGATATTATTGCCTTGTGAAGCTTCAGGTGTCAGTATGATTACCATGTCAAGCTGTGTAGATTGTTCGTACTGACAGACAGTCATCATTTCCTGTTGGCCATTTACGTTCGCTTTGCACCTGCAAAGTATGTAAGCCTTGACTAGAGTGAACATTTTTCACCACATATTGTGGCTGACTTACGTGGAACAAATGCGTTTGTTTCCCAGTACCTGCAGCTGGCATGGACGTATGGGTGGGCTAGCTTTGTTTTTCTTAAAAAGTCAGTTTTTCTCGCCACGCGCACAGGATACTGTGCGTCTGCCACAACCTTACAGAAGGCACAATTACATCTATACCTATGACCAGGTAGAAAAATGCCAAGATATGGTGCTTTTTTTGTATGAAAACAAATTTACAGTATTGAAAGAAAGTTATGGCTAAAGTGTAATAATATTTTTGCACTTTAGCAATGGCTCAAGTGCTTTTGAAGATGTGCAGTTTTATGTAAGCTGTGATAAACAAAGATCGTGCCATTACATACTTGTATTTCGTAGAAGTGGCCAAATCAGCAGCCTGCAGTGTCTACGATTCAACGGTTCTGGAGGCCCTGGATGCTGTCCTGCTAGTGCTGTCGGCCGAGGGAGAGATCGTCTTCCTCTCGGACAATGTGGGACGTCACCTTGGTCTAAATCAGGTCGGTTTGAAGCGCTTAGTATGTCTGCTTGCATTTCTGTCATACATCTATAACTTGATACAGCATTGCTGTACTCAAATCAAAGGTGAAACTCTCATAAGAGAGAGAATAATGGTCGTCGCATTAATCCCACGAAGGTGTCATGTCTGTATTTGGCCTGTATGTTTGCAGTAAACCAGTTTCTTCACGTGAACCAATTAGGTACACATTTGCGAACAGCAGTGCCTTGCTGACTACATCCTTTACAGGGCAATTTAAGAGTTGAGTGTCTGGACTTTGTAGGCTTCACATATGGTTATTACTATTGCTTCTTTGTACATAATCCACAAGGCAATTTGTAAGATTACTTTTTGTCATTATCATATGAGAGTTTAGATGAGGAAGGAGTATTTGAAACACTATTGGCAAAACAATCACTTTCAGGCATAGGTGCCAAGAATTAGTCGAGCAAAGAATGACACTAGTAGATGTAAGTCAGGGGTAGTTTTCCTTAGGTATTGCCTTCTCTGGTAAGTAAAGCAAGGTGTCCATTTAGTCTTTGCTTTGCGTAAGCGTAGAAATCTTTATAATTCTTCATTCACCTTCCCCAAATATTCAGTGACGCAGCCTGCACATCCTGCACTTGTTATTCTTTTAGACATGTGCTAGGAAAATCTACATCAACTCACTGCACCTAGGAACTTGAAGCAAGCTCATCTGTGAAGAAACACAGATGAGTGCAATCTGTATTTCTTCATTTTTTGGTCTTTCGTCACGTTTTTTTTCACGCTGGGAAAACTTGCTTCAAGATAATGAACCAACTACCTTGCACCAGAGTCCTGCTACACAATCAATTTGGAAATATGAAACAACCTTGACATGGGTGCAATCCATTGTGGCATCGATATGATCCTGTGACATCACATCAGATGTTTTCATCTGTTGTGCGTGAAGTGATGTGTTTATGGCGTGCCCCTTTTTAACTGTCCCCATTTTAGATAGCACGGGCAACATGTAACATTAGTTAATCACGATCGAGCTGTCGCACGTCGTTTGCTGCAACTCTCGCCGTATCTCTGGCACTTATTTGCGGCTTCTCGTCTTCTGTGTGCAGTTATTTCCAGGTAAAGGGCGTGTGGGTAGGCTGCTATCAGTGGTCATCCACGTTTGCCCTCAGAAGACGTGTTTGCATAGGAACCTCCTTTCCACTTCCTAGAACGTCAGTCTGCCGTGCATTTCCGAGAAGGGCAAGGGCCTCTCGCTGATATGACGTGGCGCATGCGAGACCTATGGCCTCAATAGATAAGACCCCATGGCCCATTACGAACGTTACAGAACTGTCAGATTGTCAACACCACCAGACTTTTTGTATCCATACTTTCCTTTTTCAGAACCACCAGCATAGTTTTGGAAGAAGAAAGAAATGTGAAATTGGTATAGTTGATGGGTTGGGCTTTCTGCCAGCGCTTCCTTACAAGAAAGAACTCGATAGAGAAGAAAATCACATTTTGAAATCATATCAGATTTTTTTGGATAGCAGCAGTGACAGCGTTGTTCGATCTCTATGGTATTGTATTATACATATAACCTGTGTCCTTTTATTCCTATTAAAAGAAAATCTTTAATTGTGAACTTGCATTGTAGACTGGCATTAGTTGAAGCTGGTTATAGTCACAGATCTGTGTTTTATTTTAAACTAGTTCCAGTAACCCAAAACAGCTTAATATGAAACTGAGCTCACAGTTCTGGCTCAATATAGGAATATCAAACAAACACCTAGATCACATCTTAGGCTTTCATGTGCAGTATCTGAAATAACGCCAGTTACATTCAGTGCCAGAAGTTTTGAGCGGATTACTTATGAAGCCTGGAATTTCGATCAGCAGCCTGGGTCAGCACGTGCAACACACACTGTGTCAAATTGTTTTTTTTATCCTTTGCGAGCAAAAGCTATGGAGGAATACCTTTACGTGAAAGTCACACAGTATAAAATGTTTGGCATGTGTATTCGCATATCATTCTTATGAAAAATGTGAGACGTGTTTCCAAAATGGCATGCAAAATATTTCAAAATCAGTGAGAATAAACTTGAAGGTTCATTGAAACCATCGAACCGGAAACAAATATTTTGACATAGATTTGAACTTACTGGAACTTTGGATTTCCATGTAAAATTTACTGCAAATGCATCGTTTGTGTCCTGGGAAACAATATTGATCACCAAAAGCCTTAAGTCTCTAGACTTTTTCTTCGCAATAAGTTTACATTGTTTTGTGCAACTTCCTGGCTGGGCCTAACGTTGCCTGACCAAGTTTGCAACTGCTGGTTTTTCACTATGTGAATCAGTTTTTAATAACACTTTTATGAATACAAACAATTTGCACAGAGTATTTTTATTATAGAATGTCATGCAAATGGGGTCTTTCGTGATCAAAAAAGATCATGCGAACATACGGGCTAGGGTTCACATGTGGTAAAAAAAAAGTCTAATTTTGATTCTTTTTCTGAAGTTTTGTTTAGTTTACTTTATAACGCAACAAGAGATACGCAGCAGCAGGTAATGGAAGCACATCATTTTGGGAGCAATTTGGTTAAAAAGGAATGTTCTTGTAGGAACTTTTTCGGCTGTATACATTGTGATTGTGGTTTACTTTCATAGTGACTAAAACTTGTACCAGGAAACAGCGCGGTAAAAACGAAGACAAAGCATAGGAACGAACAACACACCACATGAAGTGCTGCGTGTTGTTTGTTCTTATGCTTCGTCTTCGTTTTTACCGCGCTGTTTCTGATACAAGATGTTCAACCAACTAGCCAACAAGTTCGCCTCATTAGACTAAAACTTGTTAGACATGGAATGTCACTAAAGCCAACGTTTTGACAAAGTGACCTGCCTTGACAGGCCCTGATGAAGAGAAGTCCCGTTGTCGAAACTTTGGCTTCAGTGAAATTACTCGCTCACTTAGTTTTCATCACTTCAGGCCTCCATCTTGAAGTGGTGAAAAGTACACTGAGGTTAGTAAGGTGATGATTGGGGCTAGTTGGTTCATGTTACACTGAGGTTGAACACCTAAATTGGGCCATACTGGTGCATCACTGTTTCATTCTTTATTTGATTCTTTTTTTAGTTTGCAAATTCAGAAATTCTCTGACCCAGCCTCACGCAGCTGTTGCTTCAGTCTAATTTAGTAGTGTTAATGTGACAGCTTAGTTATTTACTGCTGTGTCAGCTTCTGGCATACCAAGCCTGTGCTGTCGGTAGTTTACCATTGCAATATCGCCAGCCCTATTTAAACTTGACCTCTGTTACACGGGCAACCTTAACCATGGGTAATGTAACCTTGGTTATCGCCAAGGGAGATTTGTGCAGTTTTACAACAAGCCAAACAGAGGTTAGTGCGCTGACCGTGGTTGACCGCTAACCAATCTTGCCTTCCTCAGTTCAGGATAACCAATGTTTCACAAACTGGAAAAATGGCAGATGGTGCATCATCCAAGCTCAATGTGGGCACTTCATACTTTCAGTTATTGTGGTTGTATTGCTAAAAGAATATAATTTTTCTAACATGGTAATGGAATGTCGTAGAAGAACGATTTGAAATGAAGCCTGTATAGTGATTGCATGAAACGTCATTGTGCCATCAACGGGAAATGGAACAGCTTGCGTAACTGTGGAAGGTTATGGTTGACGTTAACTGCAGCAGAGCTAGCTAACCATGGTCACCTGCCTTGACAGGCCCTGATGAAGAGAAGTCCCGTTGTCGAAACTTTGGCTTCAGTGAAATTACTCGTTCACTTAGTTTTCATCACTTCAGGCCTTCAGAAAAGTGCTCTCATTTAACTGCGGTTAAGCTGCCCACTTAAGGATATTACAGTGGTGCCCCTCTAACGATGTTGCTTCTTCTTTTGCAATGTTGCCCCAGGTGGACTTGATGGGTCAGAGTGTTTACGAGTACTGTCATCCCTGTGACCATGATGAACTGAAGGCTGCCCTGCTGCCCAAACCCGAAGACCTACACGACCTGTCTCCTCAGCCTTGCCACTTCCTGATGCGCCTGCGCTGCACACTGGGTAGCAAGGGCCGCGGTGTCAGCGTCAAGTCGGCCTCTTCTTACAAGGTAAAGTAGAAGCGGCATTGGACTACCATCGCGCTCTTTTATGAAACGGGCGAATGTGCATCGCTGTGCTTTAAAGGGACACTAAAGAGAAACAATGAATTGGCCTAGATCGATAAATTGTGCTCTGCGAACTCTAATGTCATTAATTTTACCATCATAGGTTTATTACTAGAGGAGAAAATCAAGTTTAAAGTTTCATTTTTAAATTTTGCGCTGAAATCTCCCCACGTGACGTTACGAATTTCAAAGTGTATTTATCGTATTTTGGCGCCATTGGCTCAACAAAATTACCCCTAACTTGGTATGTTAAGTCTATGGCCCCCTCAGAGGACAATGTACTTCGCTTTTACCGATTAGGAGCTACATAGTCCCCAGTAGGTGCCGTCAAAACATGTGACATCATGGCGAATGGGGCGGAAACTTGAACGTGGCGCCGCCACCCACGTTTTGTTTTTGTGCGTTTTCTCACTTACTAAGCGTCTTCTCGCAGCAAACGTGGTGTTCTTGGTATCGTGAAAGAATGCTTTACTAATATGAGAAAAATCGTTTTGCTCTTTAGTGTCCCTTTAAGCTAATCGCTACTGGATATTAAATAACGAAAATGATCACACACTACTCCTTCTCATTTCATTCTATGTTTTTTGTTTGATTAATGGATATAGATGCACGATGGAGGTGGGATTTCTTCAGGCCACAGGAAAGCATCCCAGAGAGCTTAAATCACTTGTGTGAAATAGATCTAGCTGGCATTCATGTGTTCAAGGCATCACAAAAGGGTCGATGGCAACTCAACTGTATGCAACAGCAACAATAACGTTAATGTCAAAATCAGTAGCTGCCTTTTTAAAGAAATGCCATCAGGTGGCGTCTGCACCGTAACACTTTCACTATTTCCTCTACATGTACTTTGGCACACTATGCAATGTGAAATATAACGCAGTGTTTATGTCTATGCTCTGCACTGCTCGCAAGTTGTGCCAGAATGTGAGCAGTATGTCAGATGGATACGCAGAGCGAGATATCTACACACCGTTGTTACGAGGATGAAGGTGGTGTACGATACTTAAGGAAAGAATGATGATGACAGGTTCATTCACAGAGAATAACAGCACACCTCCAGAGGCATTTAAAGAGGCCCTGCGACACTTTTCTAGCATGGTCAGAAAATAGTACTGTCGATCATTAGTTGAGGCTCCTGAGAACATGCGAGCCAAACATCGTAGCGCAGCCTGCAATTTACAATCAATTCTCAAAATCAGTTAAAAATCACGACCTCCTGTCTTGACAAGTGATGTCATAAACCCAAATGATTGCGTCATAATATCCAAAGCCCGCGACCACTGGCTGATTTGAGCACCGTGAGCTGCATACTTACCGTGACCGCCATGGGATGCCGCCACATGCCTTACACGTGCGCTTGCAATCACACTGAAAGTAAGCCGCACGTTTGAGTAAAAAAAAGAAAAGTGCTCAAAGTCATGACGCCCACTGACGAACAGACGCATCTTCTTGCACACTTGGCATACATGCCCCTCCCCCCCCCCCCTTTTCATAGCTTGAAGCGTGCAGCAAATCCCTGTATCTCCGCTCGCACTTGACGAATTCTAAAAATTTTTGCAGCAGTCGATTCATGAGGCAGTTAGCTTTTTTAATGACAGTGAAGTCTATGTGACACACATTGTTCAAGCTCACCACGACGTTTCCTTGTGGCCTGGCGAATACCGTCTAACTATCTCATTCATTGGTGACCTCGATTTCTCTTAACTTCCACTTCAGCTCACATTAGTTATTGCTCCATTCAACCGGTAGTCATCTTAGCTTGACCGTAAGGTTCACAAGCATATCTGCCGAGATGCTGACCCAGAAGCAGGCAGCTGCAGCCATGCCATGCTGTTTACGGTAGGGTTGACAAAAAGATGTTACAACGTTAATCTGAGCCAGGTAACACGTTAATCTGAGCTTTGGAATGCCCGTCATTTGCTAATAGCGAGATTTTTCACCATATAGCACGGAACACAACTCAAGGATAGAGTGAAATAACATGAAGACAGGATTTTTAGGGGGGCCTAGTTGGTGCATACCGACAAATACTGCTTAGCGCAATACAAATACGGCACACAAGGGACAAGCGTTTGTCCCTTGTGTAGCTTCCTTGTGTGCCGTGTTTGTATTGTGCTAAATAATTTTAGTTATGAAGACAGGTGCTACTAATAGCACCCGCCTTTGTCATATTTCTTTCTGTCCTTGCGTAGTCTCCTGTGTTATATTGTGAAGTGGAATAACTTGGATTCCCAAACTTATTTTATATATAGTTGAACCCCTTTATAAGAGGCATGCACTGGGGAGCAGTTCGTGTCCCTTAAAGGGACACTAAAGGCAAATATTAAGTCAACGTTGATTGTTGAAATAGCGGTCCAGAAACCTCGTAGCGCTGCTTGTGTGCCAAGGAAGTGCTTATTTTGAAATAAAATCGTGTTTTTAGTGGTCCGCATCGCGTTAGCGCGCTTCAAATCTCCCGCCTGGAAATACGACTCTCATACGTCACTGCTGCCATGCCCAACGTTGCCCGCTTTTACTGCGCGGCCACCGACACTAGTAGCAGCCGAGCGGAAGTAGCGGGACCCACAGTAGCAACAACGGCGCTGCGGCAAAGACTTGCTCGGATGGGCACATTCAAAGCCGTCACCAAGTTGCGGTTGGTCTCGTAATCCTCAGTACGAAAGTGCAGCGAGCACACACGCGGAGGTTTTGACTGTTTAGCACACTGGCGCAATGGCATGTCACTAAGCCACTTCGAGCGTAAGGGTTCATTCCGCGGCACCCAGTGAAAAGACACACCGGTTTCCTTGCTGCAGCACTGGCGTTGTGCCCCATTCGGGCATCCGGCAATATCACACGCATGCGGCATTTTGTCGAACTTTCTGTCAGAGCGACCTTCACGAGCGCACGCACGGCAGTACGCGATCCCGAAACTACCACTGAGACAGGCGAGGCACAGTTTGGCGAAAACGGAACCTTTGAACCACGCGCGCCGTTCCCCATGGCAACGCCACGGAGGTTTTGTTTTCTATGAATCAAGCGGAAACGAACAAACAGCATTTTATTACGTCTTTTGATGCTCGGAATGTTCTTTTTTTACTGCTGCTAGTTTGCTTACTAGTGATTTATTGTAGGCCGACTTCCCTACGTCATCGGGATCACTTCGAAAATGTCCCACTCGTGGCGCTCGTCATGTGATACATTTAGCTTAATTTCTCGGTAAGTAGGGCACTGCTGTTGATAATATTGCCGTTTTAGAAGTTGTCATACATTGGGCTTTCACTCTGACATAAATTGTTATTTGCCTTTAGTGTCCCTTTAAACGAGGTGTCCCTCATAAGCGGGGTACCATGTTCTCATTTTCTGATCATCCTCCATTTCAGCGTAGGTGCACTGATGTCTCTAAATACCCAATTGTCTCTTAAAAAGCGGTACAACTGTAGCAAGACGTCATTACCATTGCAGATTATGCAGTGTGTGGGCACGCGCGTCTCACGCGAGGTGGCCCCCAAGCATTGTCCCGAAGAAGATCAGCCGTCGCCGCTGCCCGCAGCTGTGGTGGCCAAGGAAGAGGAGGAGACTGTGGCGCCTGCCGCCGTGCCCCACCTGCCGATCAGCATCATCATCCGCGAGCGGAGGCACTTCCTGGTGTGTGTGGCCCAGCCCATCCCTCACCCGTCCAACATTGAGGTGCCCCTGGGGACACACACATTCCTCAGTCGGCACAACCCCAACATGTGCTTCACGCACGTCGATGACAGGTGCGTCGTTGCTGCCCATGCGGCAGCTGCTGGAGATGTCACTGAGTGGGAAACCACCACTGTGGCTGACAGCTTCTGAGGCCGATAAAAAGTACTGCACAATTTTTTAGGGTTTTCGATAGTGGGTACACTATGTACAGTGCTCACGGAGTGAAATGCGCCATCGAAATGTTTGGTATAATGATCACTATGTGCAATTTCTCAAGATAACCTGCCATGGTGGTCAGTAGTTATGGTGCTTGACTACTGACCAAAAAGCCGTGGCATCGAATCCCGGCCATGGTGGCCACATTTCGATGGAGGCAAAATGCTAGAGCCCCCTGTGCTTAGATTTAGGTGCACGCTAAAGAACCTCAGGTGGTTGAAATTTCCGTAAACCTCCACTACTGCATATCTCGTAATCATATCATTGTTTTGGGACATAAAATCACGAGAGTTATTATTGTTATTAATTTCTTCAGATAACCGCATCATGTCACTATGAATCTGGCCGCTTAGGGTAATGTTGGCTGTAATCTAAGTGTGCAAGTCAAGATTATGATGGTATGACATGAACTGAAGATGATAGAAACAAAAGCATGTGCATTACTTAGCCCTAAATTTACGAATTCAAATCTGTGAGCACTGTACTGTCATACACAATTCAATTAGAAACCGTGGAGTGTGTTGCCACTAACACTGGTGGCAGCACGTGTCAGTGGCCTTGTGTCATTGAGATTTCGCAGTGTGCAGATACTTGTTCTGGTACTGCATGGTGTTGCCCGCTCGTTAGTTGCACACTTTTCTAGCTGCTTCACCGCAAGAGCACTGGGCACGTCCCCGCCATTGCTGCTTCTGATGCACTGCGATATTGTCAATAGTGCTTCTGTGGTAGAGCAACACAGCAAGCATGGAATCAATGAAAAGAACTCATTACAGTAGTGCGATTGTCCTCACACCTGACACTTCAGCTGCGCAATGCAACTGGCATGCCGTACCGCCAGTGTCGCCCACGATGCACTCTGCCATTCTTATTTCAATTGTTCATGACTGTACTCCATTTGACAACCAAACCGCCATCCTTCGCAGTCGCTTGTGCTCTTTTCTGCTTGCTCCCATCATGCTGCGGATTCAGCTCAACCGAGACAACATTGTGCTGGCCACAGGCAGTATTGCTTACAAAAGAAAGAGACGGAAGGTATTGACAGTTTTTTTAGGGCGCAACCATGCTGGTCGCAAAAACATGTGCAGCACCGCGGCCTGCCATGCATGGCAAAAGCGGCGGAACGTGAAAGTTATGTGGCGAATGACACGTGCAACGAAGCAGATGACCAATTGCGAGCGGCTCTTGGCATTACGCACACATTCAGAGCACTCACAAGATTCCATTGCACTGCCGCATTGTGAGGTACTTGCCACGGCAAGGTGTCGACACATGCTTCTTTGCTGCTGTCGTGGCCATAACGTTAATTGTCTCCACTTTATGCAACTAAATGCATGTATGAATGTCATAATGTATTTGTGGCAATATGTGTTGAGATTGCACTGGGCTAAGTTTGCTCTCAGTTTTCTGCACTACTGCGTCATACAATGTACAAACCATTTTAAATGCCGTTAGTTTGTAGTGGCATGTCAGTGTGAGGTTTGCAGTTGGCAGTAGTATCTGTGGTATAGCGTTATGCCAGCTGACATGAATATTGCAAGATATGAATGGCAGCTTATGAAGCATTGTGCAGCTTCTATGTGAGAGTTTCCAAAAATGCTGAAATTACATTGCAATTAGGCATGTTTTGTTTGTACATTTGAAGCATTTGGTGTCTGAACATGGCTCTTAAGAATATTCGTTAAGCAAGCAGTGTAGCTGTTAAGAAAAGCTGCTTCCAAAATACCCTGTTATAATCATTTTGGCTATTTGTGCACGCAGAACGGAGACATTCCTCGGCTACACATCCGAGGAACTGCTCGGGAAGTCCGTCTACTCCTACTTCGACCCCAGGGACGTGCTGCATTTGCAACAGGACTTCAAAACATGTGAGCCAATGCACGTTCCTAATGTAGTAGCATGCACTCGCGAGTTTCTGTTTCAGCTTTTACTTAGACAGTCCTAGGTGGACAAAAAGCGTGCACCAAATTTGGCCTTCTGCACAAGGGCTGCTGTGGTTAGTGTAGTGTCCAACATCTCTGATGCAAGGCAAATTTCAGAATGGCACCTTTCCTTGCAACAGTGACACAATTTAGGAAGAGAGCATTTACAAGCTCTACATAGGTGGCACGTGCTACCTGTACAAATGCATCTAAGTGCCACTTAGCAGTGGATTTCAGCATTACGGATAGATGAAGTAGCACTCATGTTCCATGTTGGCGCCAAGGACAACAAACTTGCAAGGCCACGACTTCCTGTTCATAAACTTGGAAGGAGGTTACTTTTTGTGGTGATAATGTCCATAAAGAAAATTAACATTACAAGAGTGACAATCTTTACCGTGTGACTGCAGTTCAGGATTACTTAATCTGTATATGATCGAACTGCTTTCTTCTGACAAATATAACAGGTGGGGGCCATCACATTGTTTCATATATCTTGCTCTTGCATAGTGCTCACATTTCCTGCACGATTCCATTAGAGTAATGAGCTTGCTGTATCCATGTGACCAATCGAGCACTCAAAAATGCGACAGCAGCTGCGCATTTGTGTTTGGCATAGCATGCAAGAAATTACCAGCCCGGCAGAAATGCAATACTTTTCATTTGAAGCTATTGGTAATCGAAGCTCGCTAGTTATTACGAAGCTCTAGGGATGCACTGTGTAACGATCCACTTCACATCATTAATTCATAGTGTTGAATGCAACAGTGCCGCACTTGACGTGATGGACAAGAAGATATTGTGAAGTGATAAAAAAAAATATGTACGCTGCAGCTTATTTTACAGCAGAATACAAGCCTAGAACTATACACACAATTCCATGCATGGGCGAACGTCTATGTGTCATACAGTTTGCCTTTGACATATCAACTTGCCTGTCATTTCATCCTTATATGTGGCACTAGCAAGTTAAGTAGCTCGTATTACTTTGATGTTAGACTTCAGTAGAAGCGTGGACACCGTCAACAAAGCATCGGCAGCAGACTTGCTTTAGAATGCGTCTTAATATAGGTTTGATGACCATGCAGGCAACAGACCCAAAACTTCAACAGCTCACAATGAAAGACATGCATGCTTTGATGGGTACCCGGTAGTGCAGTTTGGTGTTGCACAGCTTCGACAAGTTTCAGTGCGGATGGTTGATATCACATCAGCGATGTGTACAGTGGCACATTCCTTGAACACTTAACGTCATGCGAAGTCACGTGATCACTGCGATGTGAAGGCATACCCCCGACATTGTGGTGTGCGCATAGCTCACAGGGCATCAAAACAAAAGATGGGTAGATTGCAGAAATTCCAGTGCCCTGAAGTGAAAGAATACAAGAAGCAAAATTTCTGCATCGGTGATCTTTTTTATATACAGTGCTGTCACAGAATCTGGTGAACCGTCCTATGATTCGGGAACGTCGTCTAGCAGATAGTCCAGTAGCGCACGCACGACACGAACGTTGACGCTGTTCCCCAACAACTGGTACTGGTGCCTCGGCTTCAGTTCTGGAGGGAAGGCAAAGCACTCTGGAAAGCACATCAGTCGAGCTACTTCCCGTGGCGTGAAGTAACGCAGACGCAGATTCCGCAGCTTTTCCAAGACGTGTTCCAACACCGCCTCCTTGTGTGGCACTTCGCGATACACTTCGTGCATGTGATGCACGGGAGCCTGCACAGTGCCAAAGCCAGAACTTTATGTTAAGCGTCTTTAGGGGTCACAAATTCGAGGAGTACAATACACATGTTATAAGTTGCTCAAACTTTAAAGGTGTGAGCAACTTCCCATTAAAAGGGTTAGGACTTGAGTTTGTTGGTACGGCTGTTGCAGAAAAAAGTGTGACCGATTGGACGAGAAAAGATTGGACTGGCACTTTCTTCACTTTTACTTTCTTCCTATGCACAAACTAATTACAGTAGAACCCCGCTGATACGTTTTTGAAGGAACCGTAGGAAATAAACGTAAGAGACAGGAAACGTAAGAGTTGAAAAACAGGAAAAACGGCAAAATATTTAGTGGTACAGAATTTTCTTTCAATTCTTACGAGCAGCACGAAAATTGGCGCGCTCAGCCGCGATCTAGTCATGGATAGAAACGCGGAGCTTAGGACGGCCTCATCCACAGAAATGTAATCAACGTATGTGATTTTTTAAACACCAACAGCTGTAGGCATGAAAGAACTAAGCACACGCAATCACGACCGGCGCGGCGAGTCCGACCGCGAACCGCACGCACGACCATGCGAGTTCCAACCAGCTCGAACTCCTTCCGTTCTCCGACAAATAACGATGATGATGAGTCTACGCCAACGCGATGGTAGAAGTGAATGCCAATCTCGAAGGCCTTGCTTTCGCAAGCAATTACGTCATACACGTCATGTTTGTGCAATGCAAATCTCAGAGGCTATGCTTTTGTCAATAGTAAATGCCAATCTCGAAGGCCTTGCTTTCGCGAGCAGTTACGTCATAGACGCCATTTTTGCAATTTGAATCTCGAAGGCCATGCTTTTGTTTGCATCAATATAAAGATTCTGTTGCTTGCGCCTCTCATGCGGCTAATATACGGTCAAACGAGGCCAAGCTGCGTGAAAATGCACCATGGCTGCTCTCTTTGGTAGTCACCTCGGTCGGCTCCGGGCGCACTTCGCGACGTATCATACGGGAACGGCCGACAGTTAACGACGTAACGCCGGGTTCCCAATACATTGTATCCTATGGGAGCTATGCCGGGACCGGCGGAAAACGACGTAACAGCCGGGAAAACGCAGCAGTGAGGAACGTAACAGCGGGGTTCTACTGTACAATTAAACAAAGACAGAGTGTGGGATCTTTGGCTTGCTACCTTCCCTAGTACCTCTTGCCTCTCGTCGTCGCATCTCACGCCTATGCCTCTATCATAGATTCTTTCATACCATACCTCGTGACAGCCAGTTGATTCAACAGACTCATCGTACATCTCGAACAGGCCACATGAACGCAGTAATTCCACCCCGAACCCGCACCACTACGTTCCATCAGTCATTCTTCGTCCGAACTGCCCGAGACTGGAATGGCCTTCCGGGAGATGTCGCACTCGTCCGTGATGCAGCGTGCTTCCTATCTGCTACCGAACTCTTAGTCTAATATACGGAACTGCTGTTTTTGGACTTACCTTTGTAAATAGATTTTTTTTTCTTCCTTTCAAATTGTCATCATTGCCGTCTTTTGTATATTGCATTTTCCGATTGTTGTTTTTTGTTAATTATTGTATTTTTTCCCTTTTTTTTCTATCTTTTGTTCTTACTTTTGATGCCCACCCCTCATGTAATGTCCCTCGGGACCCTTGAGGTATCAATAAATAAATAAATAAATAAATAAATAAATAAATAAATAAATAAATAAATAAATAAATAGCCCGTTGATATATGCTGCCTTGGCACCATCTAGTACATTCTAGCGACATCAGGATGCCGAGCGAAATTCGCCGAAGTTGTGTAATTGGGAAAATAGGTACCATGACCTTGTTTCTAAAAAAAGAAAACAAATTATTAGGAGGGCTTCACACGTCTCTCATGGCTGTGCCAGTGTTGGGCAGAAGAAGCAATCTCAGGAACAGAGTGATCCAGTGTATAGTGGCACATCCTCTTGCTTGTTGCCAAAGCAATAACTGGTTCATAAAAACTACTGTAGCTGCTAATTGTTACGGGCATTCCAACACTTGCCAGTATATTTTCCACAGTTTAGACCTTTATTCAAAGCGGAAAGCAGCACCAGTCGAGAATTTCATGTCTGTACTGCTTTAAGATCAGCATGATGTGCAGGAATGACTAAATGTAGTTATACGTGGGAACTGACACTAATGTTTTCATTACATGTCCTTCCTGGTATGAAGTGGCATACTATCTCATAGGTGTACATTTACCTGTTTATTGCCCTCAGTCGCTATATAAACATCCGTAATAGTTTGTGAAAGAACTGGCTTGAATGAACATCTCGTGTAGATTATGGATTAGAGCTTAGTGACGGATGGTCTTATGGATGCTCAGTTATGTAAGAAATTACGTGTGGCTGCAACCAAATTGCATGCCACGTTTATACCCAGTGAAAAGTTGATTGCTAACTTAAATATAAGCAACGTAACCTTACCAAAGTTGTGCACAGCAAAACAAGCATACATGATTGTTTTGCATGCATACCACTCACAGACAACAAACATATGTACAAACAGCATACACGCCACTTGCACCTGTATTATGTCTATGTATGTGAAATCACCGTACATACTGCGCCACACACTCAAGTGACAGCCATAATTACGTTAGAGCCACAGCCCCAACATGGCTACCCCTAATTTAAAAAAACAGGTAGCCCGCTTTTGGGCATTGAGCATGTGGTGTGCAGCATCTTTGGACGTTATTGCAAAGCCATAAACATAGCTACAATGGTATGGATGGCAACTGTATCCACGAGTCCTGTCGTACTGAACCTGAGAAACATTGAAAGATGGCGTCGCCAATGTAATTGTGCAGCCTTGCCAAGATTGCAAAAGATCGGGTCCTTACACAAGTATATGATAAAAAGAAAACAAACAGATAAGAGGAATATCAAGGTTTGCAAGCTCAGTGGACTCGTTACCTGAAGCAGAACAGAGCCTGTGCCTTCGACGTAGTGACCATAGCCCTTGGTAAAGCAGCACGTGTTGGTCGACGTGGGCTCTACGATGTCCAAAAGGAGGGAAAATCTGGAGAGAACCTTGTCAGGGAGGAGACAGCTCGCTTCATCCGCCAAATCATCTTCGGTGTTGAGGTTGAGAAAACTCGACAGGCTCTGCGGCGGTACGGTTTCTGGCGATCCGGGTGGCGGCTTCTCCTGACACGCACCGGAGCAGGCACCGTTTTCGTCTTGGCGACAGTCCCTGAACTGTGCCGGACGCAGCTTGGCGAGGCAGTAGAAACGCAGCCGCGAGTTGGGGACGCCGAATTGAGTGGGCGACAACAAGTAACGATGGATGTGGTAGCCGTTATCTTGAAGAACCTGCAATTGGGCACGATTTACCGAAATAACATGTAGTGTGACGCGCTTGAAAAGCAGTATGCTACGCTTCTTTCACATCTGTGTAAACAGGGCTGTAGAAGTAAACATGCTGAGTGCAAGTGAAAGGTCCACGGTTAAGAAGGCTTGAAGTGATGAATGACATGTTGTCTGTCATCCTTCTTGCGCATGACTAGGGTGTTCCTTTGATGACCAAATAACCCAACACCGAGTCACTTTGTGGGTTTTGTTTTAGCATCTCTACACATCACGTACCTTTGCAACCCTTCGTACCAGGCACAGGTATTGATTTTCATACACGTTGTTCTGCCATCAAAAGCAGTAGGGTACATCAGAGCAAAGCAACCGTTAAATACATTGGTGTTGCCGAAATGGGGGTTTAAAATATTACTGGGTACGCTTCTGGTTAAAGGGGCTTTCATAAGCCAGCTGACTCTGTAA
The DNA here is from genome assembly GCF_013339695.2 of Rhipicephalus sanguineus. Lineage (NCBI taxonomy): Eukaryota > Metazoa > Arthropoda > Arachnida > Ixodida > Ixodidae > Rhipicephalus > Rhipicephalus sanguineus. The sequence goes on from NC_051186.1 coordinate 54,902,964, forward strand.
ACGTTAATAGACTGAATACTAGTTTGCTTGCAGGAGTACACAAGTGTATGCATTTCTTGATCAAGCCCGGTGTGGTAATTTGGGCGAGTTGATTATTCTTTTAGAAAGGACATTTTGTTTTGTCAGCCAGCGCTAAAAGAAAATCACCTTGCCCTATAGTGCCGAAGTACCGCCATAAGACTGCCACTCGAGTAGACACATCCACATTGACATGCAAATAGTTATTTTGCTTCCGATTGCGCCTTTCGGCCACTCAACAACGCATGTTTACCTGAGTCAGCGTCGAGTGCGTTGCAGACGTCTCGAATCCCTTGACGTTTTCCAGCAGTATGTACTTCGGCTTGCGCTTCAGCGTCGACAGGACGCTGAGAAACGCGAACAGCGACGACGATCGCGGGTCCTGGGAGTCTCTTTGCAAGCCCTGTCGCGTGAACGGCTGGCACGGCGGGCTCATCGTCACCAGGTCGGGTCGCAGCGAGTCGAGCTCGCGGGCGCTCAGCGACTGCACGTTGCGCTGCAGAAGTCTCGTCTCGGGGAAGTTGAAGGCGTACACCGAGTTGGCCGTGGTGTTCACGTCGACCGCGGCGACGATTGAAGTCCTCTCCGGTCGGCAGGCGAAGTGCATGCCCCCGATGCCGCTGTATAGTTCGAGTACGCGCAGTCTGTTGTCGACATTGCGACCTGTGTCGTCTGCTTCGTGAGCTGCGTCGTCTGCTTCGCGAGCTGCGCTTGACAGGCCTGCCGTTTCACCGTCCATCTCGCGCTTTTTTCTCGTTGTCGGACGGTCCCGCTGTTACCCACGAACGCGTATTGAGTTACCACGAACCTCGTTTTACCACCGTTCACATTCCTGCCGAGGCCAAAGATCTAGTACACTTCACCAAAAACTCAACTAGCCACTCCTTCGCGGCCACACGTTACCGCAAGCCTGTCGCAAAACGCGTGCACCACGTTCGCAAACATGGCCGCCGTGGCGCGTCGCTGCTTGATTTATCACTTCCGTGCGGCGTCGCTATGCGGCGCTAGCGTTCTTTACCGTAGTTGTCGTTTTGATTGATAGGTGGCGCCACTTTCCCAACAAGTGCGACGGGGCGCTTTCGTAAGTGGATTCAAGGTAATCGAAGCGGCGCTCCCGGTTCTTTTGTCTCTTTTCTTCCTCTTCATTTTTTTTTTTTTTTCATCAATGCGACAGAAACGTGGCCGCCGCGTGGCGCGTTGATAAGCGACGTCGCTCCACTTTTGTGTCGACTCGCTTTTATCTTTTTGTCGCTGCTCTCACCGCTCTCGGTATGCGCGGTAGTTTTTCCCCTCGCTCGTGCACCTTGCTGCTCCGTGCAAAACTTTGCACTGTATTTTCGATTTTCGTATTGTCATTTTCTTTTATTTGTTGCACCATGTTCGGTTATTCAGCAACCAAAACAGTAATTGTTCTGCTAGTTTAGGAATTGCAGCCGGTGAGTAGCATCGCGTCGAACGTTATATTAAAATAATTTATCCGTAAATAAACATATTTTTAATTCGGGAATAGAGAGCTTGCACGTGACGTCATGGACGCACCTTCTGACGTACTGGCACTCCACGATGGCGGATTTGATGACGAACAAGTTGGGGTTAACCTGTATCAACGTGATAGCAACGTGGCAGGAACGCCTTTGTGCGTGCATAACCGAAGAAGCTGTGTGACGTCACAAACGTGACAAACGTTTGTGACGTCACAAACGTCGCGTCCCCCCATGCTGGTGCTCCAACACGGCGGTTTCACTGACGTCGGTGCAAGCCTATTTTGAGGACAACATACGCCTCGAAATGGGAGTAAAAAAAGAAAAGTTAAGGCACATAAAAATAATAAACTCCTCCTTTTTAAAATGAAAGCCAAAAATGGAAGCGCCTTCCATTGCTACTTGCGTACGTTGTTGTTGTTGTTGTTGTTGTTCGAATACGGCAGGCGCTTCCATTTCTGGCTTTCATTTAAAAAAAGAAAGCGAAAAGTTCAGTGCTTTTTTTTTTTTTTGCCTTAACTTAAAACGTCTCGTATCTCGAGGCATACGTATAACCTTAAAACGTTTACGAAGTTAACACACGTACATTCCCGAATTAAAACGTCTTTATTTATTGATAATTTAGTTTAATATTAACGTTCGACGTGATGCTTTTCTTTGTTTTTCGTGCTTTGGCGCATGAATGAGCGCCCCCCTGCGCCTTCGAGATTAATCATTTTGGCCCTCGACGTTATATACCGTATTATCCGAGGTATAACGTTGCCTGGAGGAGTGCTTCTTTTCTTCTTTCGGGATCGTTGATTTATTGGTCGTCTCGAGGCGAGTCGCGGTGGCCGCCTCTGGCGTAAATGGAATGTCCCGAAATAACACCGCCGCTGACGTCAAAGCGCTGTTGTATTTATTTATTTATTTATTTATAAATAATTATTTCAGGGCACGAAGGCACTACAAAAAGAAGTGAGGAAAACAACGAGTAACGGGTGGAGTTGAGAAAAAAGAAAAAAAAAGAATCAAATCTTTGGTAGCCGGAGATACGCGTAAACGTAAACAATTTTCCTTGTATTTTCTCGTACCGTTTTGTTTCGTTAATGTAATTGTCGTATGCATATCATGCAGTGTACGCATTCGTGATTGACTCTCTGTATTTTTATCTTGATCATCTTTGATCTAAACAAGATATTTATTTCCAACAAGGATATGTATACTGTGCTTAAAACTTTAAGCGAACAATTGTGATAGTTATATATGTTAAGTGATGAGTCACTGTTTCGATTTGTCGTTCCTCGGGCCAACAACTTTCCTGGTCGTTTTGTGCGTGCGTGTGCGTACGTGTGTGTTTGTGCGTGCGTGCTCGCGTGTGTGTCTTCGCTGTTTTCCGCCTTCAAAAAAAAGACTTTCCTTTTCATTCATTCGTTTATTAATTTTCCTGTTCATCTATACGCGATCATATATGCACGCGTATCATACTCTTCCTTGCGTGAATTCCCCTTCGATAACATCAATATTTCTTCCGCCACACTGAAAGCGGCGACCAGTACACATGTGGAAAACTTTATGATGGGAAATTTCTTCGTCGTCTGTCTACCGTGGCGTCTGTACAGTGGGTTGCGCGGCATGACGTAGGTTCAGCCAACCAATCAACGTGCTGCCTGTAACAGCTAGTACGAAAGAAGGGGAATTACTCGAGGGGCTCCATTTTTTTCTGTTTTTTTTTTTAAGACACAGTAAGACCAATAGACGATTAATCCAAGGAAAGCTTAGGGGACATCATTTGTCATTTGTTTAACCTAGCGTAACGATTATTACCCTAATTGAAAGGAATTAAAGTGGACGAAAAAGCAGCCTTTCCGTCGGTGGGATACGAACCCGCAACCTGGACAAAAAAGCAGTCTTCCCGTCGGTGGCATACGAACCCACAACCTGAACGAGAAAGCAGCCTTTCCGTCGGTGGGATCCGAACCCACAACCTTCGTAGGTTGTGGTTTCGGATCCCACCGACGGAAAGGGTACTTTCTCGTCCACTTTATATTCCTTTCAATTTAGGCCATAATGATTACGCTACAGATAAAAAAAAAACAAAAAAAAACAAAACAAATGCTAGCCCTTTTGCCTTTCTTGGCTCAATTGTCTGTTGGTTTCACGCGTTGTGTGTAACACTTGTAGCTAACAAGGGGATTGAGCAACGAATCGGGTATTTATATACAGGTTTAAGTCCCGTTCACGAAATCTGCCGCAGGCGGCATTTTGCTGGCCGGAGTGCTCGGCCTCGCCAGTCGCTTCTATAGCAGAGCAGCTTATTACGCGCGGTAACGGGGAGCGCGCAATTTTCTCATGACGTCATCAGCCGCTCCCGCTGCAATCACGTTTTCCTTCTCATCTCCAGCGACACCGAAGAGGCAGTAGGTATTTCCATAGTGATTTGAGCGCGTTTCGCGAAGAACTCCGTTGCATGTCGGGACTTGCGAGAGATCGTTCTCAAATATGAAGCAATCATCATCATCGTCATTCTTGGACTATGCCTCATATCCAATGCCGGACAAAGGCCTGGCTCCCAACGATCCCCACTTTACCTCTAACTCGCGCGGGCTGGTTCCACTTTGTCCGTTGCGAACTTCGTAATTTCGTAAGGTATACAAGCTTGGGCGAGTTGGTGATTCATTCTTGGGTACAGCGAAAAGAGCACAGAACGCAGACGAGTGAACGGGCTGAAATTCGTCGCAGCAGAGCGTTATTTTTATAATCTCTACGCTTAAACTCGCGGCAAAGGGTTTAAAAAAAAAAGAAGAATAAGAAGAAGCCAAGTGCGTCGCGGAGGCTTACCGCGAATATATGAGCGTTTTGAAATGGAAGACAATAAGTGTCGTGCGTTGCGACAAGATACTGAGAATTTCCACGACAGAAGAAGAGTATAAAAAAAAATGCAACGTCAATCCGTACCTACTTCACGATATTATAGCGAAACAATGTTTCATTTGTCGTTTTTATTTCTGAAGAAGAAACAATCGCACACGAGCAGGAGCTTTGAAAGTGGGCAGGGGGTGCTTTAGACGAAGCATTTCTCGGAAACAAAACTGGCCGGGGGGGGGGGGGGGGGGGGGGGTGGCTGTAGTCACTCCTCCTTTCCCTTTGTACCCTTCAGCTTCCGTTATCCGTGTTTGACAGACCCGCTATCAACGCTCAATCGTCCAGTAATCCTGTCCGTATATTGGCCATAAAAATGTTTGCTTGTATGCTCGCTTATTGTACGATATTAGCTAAATGTCGCGTTCCTATGAGGAGCATCTTTCAGTTTTATGTTTATTATACTCGCGGACAACTTGGCAGTGAAGGAAATGATACGGGGGCGGAGCTACGGCACATGTACTGCTCCGCGAAATAGTCCGGTTCGGCGCGCGTTTTGAATTTAGTTTTGGTTTGTGGACCTTCCGTATCTCCTGTGACGACCGTTTGATTATTCGAGCGGCCGTCACAGGCTTAGACAGCCCATTTGTTAGTGAAATTCGTCACAAGCTCATTCGGCGAGTCGGCGGAAAAGCTGGAGGTTGACGAGAGCTCATCCTGAAGACGAAGACGCCATTTTGACTGTGAGCGGCGCGTAAAAGGTGCGACGTTTTCGTACGCGGAAAAACGCGAAATGAAACAGCATAAAGTAAAACAAATATAAATATCTCTTTGGTGCGTGCTGACCCTCTTTTCAAACAGCGTCCCGTAGAAAATGATGTAATGTTGTTGTTTTTCATCCCACGCAGAAAACACGGATGCGATTGTGGGACTATATTCTTCAGCGGCAGCACACGCGCAGTCCGGCTCTCTAGCCTTCCCTTCATTGCCAAGAAAAGTTGTCCGCGGGTATAGTTCACTGGGAGTGACAGTCGGGCGAGTTGTTGTACGGATGCGTTATTCAGAAAGCAGTGCGACTGGAATAAAGAGACGAAAAGGCTTGAACCACACGAACGCGAGCGCAGAATTTCACGTTTTTTCCTTCGAAGTCACTCACGGCAGTAAGACCGAATGTTCGTTTCTGCTGAACCGAATTACTGTAATCCAGTTTGTTTTTTTTTTGTTCTTTTATACCCCGCTATTGCCGCAAGTGTTTTTAACCCCCTCCCCCGGGCCTCCTCACTTCCTCACTTGAAGAGCATTTCCGAATCCCTGGCACACAGGCTGTCGAGAATATAAGGGCCAACAATGCAAACTGCAAACAAATACGCAAGGTTCCGTGCTTGAAAACACTCACACACAAATGCCACAAACGGTGCTTCCCGCGGGGCATCGTATACACGGCTAGCGGGAAAAATGCTGCTTCGCGCATTTTTTCGCCGTCGTTTCGTGGACCAATGATGCCATCCGCCCTGGTGATGCGATGCGCCGCAGTTTCGTTTAAATGACTCTCGCTGGCACGAAGCCACTTCACCGTTGTGAAGTGGAGCGGTGCTTTAGACGTGGCAGAATATAATGCAGTATAAGTGACGGCTGGAATTTTTTTTTTCTCTTTTTCCGACTAGATACGCTGCTCGAAAGAGATTTTCGACAGAGCTCCGGGGGGCAAACCTCGTTAACTTTGGTTAGCCTTTGCGAGCGAGCGTGAAGCTCTGTAGAGGATCACGAACGGAACGACCCAAGCGCGGTCGCTAGTTAGAAGGGTTAACCGTTTACTTATTCGTTAACTTATTCATTTGGCGGGGAGCAAGCGATACAACGCAGAATCAGCTTGGTTCACAGTATACAATATAATTCAGCGGTGTGATAAAGTTCTGGCATGACTGCGTAAAGCGGCGTTCCAGTGCTCTGAGTACGGATGTAAAACATAAGAATGAAATTATTTAAACAAACTTCTCGCTGCGGTGATGAAGCGGGGATTCTACGTATGATATAGTTTCTGTATCCGACGTACGTAGGTCTTTTTGTGGTTGTGCTCACGAATTGGTCCTCGCGCAGCATTTATTTATTCTGTTGGTGATTTTGTGATATTTCTTTTCAGATGTCGGAAAGTATAATCCGCCAATTTCGCCCGGTTTTATTTTTGTTGCGTTTGGTTTTGTTTGCGGTGCGCGGGATTATTGAAGCCATTCCGGCTACGCCGCTAAGCGTGCGAGTACCTTATTTATTATGTTAGTGCTTTCGCAATAAGCTGGCTTTCAAAGTCCAGGTGGTCAAAACTTCCGGAGCCCTCCATTGCGGCGTCCCTCATAATCATATTGTGGTTTTGGGATGTAAAATCCCAACAATTATCATTAAAGTCCACATGGTACTAATAATTACTGGGGTTTAACGTCCCAAAACCACCGGTAGGATTATGAGGGACGCCGTAGCAGAGGGCTCCGGAAATTCGACCACCTGGGGTTCTTCAACGTGCACCTAAATCTAAATACACGGGCCTCAAGCTTTTTCGCCTCCATCGAAAATGCGGCCGCCGCGGTCGGGATTCGATCCCGCGAACTTCTGGTCAGCAGTCGAGCGCCATAACCACTAGACCACCGCGGCGGGTTCCGCATATTATTATTATACGAGTTCCTTGAGAGTATCACAACTTATGCGCGCCATTAACTTCTGTTGTAGACCCTCTTTGGAGTCCGTGAAATTGTTCATAACTACATTATAGTGATGAGATTCAGGCCCTGACGATGACAGGAGCTCTTTTACGAAACGTTGGCTCTGGCAACGTTTCTTGTTGCACGACGTTTTCGCCACTTCAAGCTTTTCTCCGAACCTTTGTCTTGTTTGCATTCGTGGCTTTACTCGGTCGCAACCTTAAAAAAAAAAAAAAAATTGGCCGCGTATCTGCGTGCTTCGCTGCAAATGTCGTCTAAAGACGATAGAAGAGGCGCTGCGTGAGATATGAACGCCATCTGGCAATACGTCGGGAAACGTGAATGCTGTGTTGCGGGCTGGTAGTCCCGGCGCAGCAGCAGGCAAGACCGGCGGTGACCAACGCGACCGGCGGGGACGCCAGCCAGCCCGAACACGCGGTTTGGCGCGAAGCGCCGAAGCAGAAGAAACGTCCGCACTCAACGAGTACTCTCCACACACTCTTTTATATTCACGTCGCCTGGGTAAAGCAGGAATGCCAGAGCGGCGCCCCATGGCACTCGTACAGTGCAATACTGAACTGAAACCGAAACACAACAATGAGCTCGCGCAGAGGGCACGGAGGAAGCCAAGTTTCGGCGCAGTCGCATTTTCAGCGCAGCTTAAGAAACTAGGGTCTCTAGAATTACGTATATATGTATTTTCTATTAAAGGAACACACCACCTAATACTTACCTAGTGATGTTGCGCCTCAGATATGCGTAATGTTTGCTTTTTGATCAACCATGTACACAAGTATGAACCTAGTGAGCCGTTCACGATGGCTGGCCCTTGTGCAAGTGGTTCAACTTTGGCCGAGTGGCTGAATCTAGGGACGTGCCGACAAACAGAAAGATAGACAGAAGGACAGACAGAAAGACGGACCAAAATTTCTGCGTTTAAGTTCCCCAAGAAAGACTATCGTCTTTAAAAAGCGAGCTCTTCCCACAAAACCGCGGCGCGCCTGCACTTCGCCTGTGAAAGACTGTCGTGATAGCTGTTTTCCGCTCGAACCATAAGTACTTTTTCTCGGCGAATGTAAATACTACGCATATAAAGAACTAAAGGTTCGTCGTTACTACTCTAAAACATTACGTTCGGTTTAGCAGCGACTTCAGAACCCGTGAGGAAATTTACGAGGACGTTCAAGTTTCTGACCTGAAACCAGCGACACAAACGTGGGTCTGTATGGTAAAGTGAGCTATCGGGAACACGGTAGAAATGAATATGAGTAAGCATTGGTGTTTAAAGTTTATGAGGACGTCCAAGTTTCTGACCTTGGTTTCTTCCTTGGCATTATTGTCTGTTAGTTCTCATTAATATTGACCTAAAACCAGCGACACAAACGTGTGCCTATGTGGCAAAGTCAGCTATCAGGTACACTGGAGAAGTCATGAATATTAGTAAGCACTATTGAATGGGAGCATTTTTGCTAGTTCTAATGGTGATGGCTGGCCGGAGTTGACATTTTTTCTTCGGTTGTAGCCGAGTATGTTGGCTATACGGAGAGTGCTGTGCTGATTTACCGTGTAATAGTTTTAATAGCTTATATGGGGCTGGCACACGGAAGACTATAGTTAAAAGAAATATGACTGAGTTTTTATCACTACGTAATAATAATAGAAGAAACGAAACGCCTCTCTGTTATCTTCGTTTATCTTTCTAGCATTCTTCTTTCTTTCCTCTTTTTTTTATTCACCCCTTCTATTGCCACCCGATTCATGGCCAATCCCCGTAGGGTTGCGCCATCCCTCCAGGACCCAAACTGACCGAACAACCGCATGTGCATGTGTTTGCGCCTTTTTTACCTGTTATCGTGACGTAAATCAAGTCGGCCCGCAACAAGTTCCGCTAGGGTGACCTCCACCAAATAGAGGTTTTCAACCCACCGTCCTCTAAAGCACAGCGGGAAAGCCGATCACGTAGGGTGCCTGATACCCCGGGGAACGTATTGAGCCACGATTACGAAACCGTGGTTGGTTAAGTCGCAGTGGGTTGAAAGCGCACGCTATCGCAAGTGGGCTTTGCTGTGCTCTTAACTCGACCACGGGGCATCAGGCCAAATAGTTACCACACTCCAGAAGAAAGCATTAAAAAAAGAAAACTCTCGAAGTTAGCACGACAGGCGAGTGAACACAGGACAGGCATGTGGGTCAATAGTATAGTGAACGCCACGTCGCAGGCACTTAAGCGACGCGGCGTGTGGTTCCGCTCTCGTTCGCGATGCTCTGGTTCCGGTCTATAGACCCCCAGAATAGATGGACGAAAAAAAAAAGAAAAACAATATAGCCGAATGGCGCAAGCCACAAAGACATTTACGTGATTCGGTTCCACAGTATCCAAACGTAAGTTCAGCGGGTCGTGTACGTGTGAACATTTGAAAATGGCCGCCCGTTAAACTTATTAGCCAGAAAACTCTGACAACTGGTCCCAACAGCAATTGCAGGTTGAAGTGCAACTTGAAAAAAACGGTATGTTTCCACTTGGCAACACCAGTCGTGTCGTAAAGATTTACGTGGATGCATCAAGAAGGTGCTTATCTGAGTGTTAAACGAAATCCACGTATACGAGATTCCCTTCGGATATCGGCTTCCATATCTTATACATCCCACCATTCGCGTGGACGGACGGACGGACGAATGAATGAATGAATGAATGAATGAATGAATGAATGAATGAATGAATGAATGAATGAATGAATGAATGAATGAATGAATGAAACGACGTCCGGTGAAGTCCGGGAATAAAAGGAAAGCCGCGCATCTTGGAAATTCACTACTGAAGAGCCTCATTATCATGTTAATTGCCGCAGCTGTGGTACAACCAGGATTTGAAGCGAACACATAAGGAAACCGAGGGATGCGTGGGTGGTGTTATTTGTAGCTTTGTTTGGGGTTGCAGGCGTTATAGTGTAACTTAAGGTAAAAGAAAAAAGAAGGTGGTTAGGTGGACAACTTGCCGCCAGTGGGAGGCGAACCGACAACCTCCGCTAAACTCCGCAACTTCCACTCGAGCAGTGTAGCAACACTCGTGCTCCTCGTTTGATTGATGCTCGCATCCATCAGACGGTAGTAAGACGTTACTCACGAAAAGCGATTGAGCTGCTTAAGGGGGTTTGAGAAAGGTCAGTATAGCTCTGCTGACGCCATCTATTTCACGGCACACCGTCGGCAGCGGGCAATTAGCGTCGATGAAAGAGAAGTCGCACTCGGCTTTTTGACAGCGTGGAGCCGCGCCGGTCGGCGTCGGCGTGCTCACCGGCGCGTGCAACGAGCCCATTTGCGCCGGAGTGCGAAAAAAGAAAAGAAAGAAAGAAAGAAACAATCTGGAGCCCTTGCTCTATCGAGAAAACGAGGGCAAGCGAAGCCTGGCGCGTGCTTGCCTGACGTAGTGCCTTTCTTTCTTTCTTTCTTTCTTTCTTTCTTTCTTTCTTTCTTTCTTTCTTTCTTTCTTTCTTTCTTTCTTTCTTTCTTTCTTTCTTTCTTTCTTTCTTTCTTTCTTTCTTTCTTTCTTTCTTTCTTTCGTTTCGCATTGCGTAATGCTCCCTCCTATACCCCGTTTCATACATAATACTCTACACTCCAAGAAAAAATCGAGTATTTGGGGAGTATTTCTGCCACGCAACAGTAATCATCATCAACCTCGCGTTATCACCGCGGTCCCGGCACTTCCCGGTCACGAACGGCGCGCGCGTTATCAGCGTGACGTAGCATTCTTGATAAGGAAAGTGAAGAGAGCCGGGTTTTCAAGAAAGGAAACGCGAGCAAGCCGGATGATGATATGATACACACAAGGGGGAGGATCTCTGGAGAGAGGCGCTCAACCGGGACCTGATGCTTCTCACCGACCCGTCATTCCCCACTAGATGTGGTACGTCGGCTAGCAGGGACACTACTCCTGACTTGACCTTCGTCAGAGGAGCGGCGGCAGCTAAGTGGGTCAACCTCAACATAGACCTGGGTAGTGACCACTACATCCTGGCCACGACCTTGCAGGTAGAGCAGAGAAAACTGCGCAAGTTTATGGTCACCGATTGGGACAAATTTCGCAAGATTAGGGAGGATTATGTGGAAGACGAGGAGAAGCCCGATCTCGAACGCTGGACCGACCAGATTGCACGAGATGTCAAGGCTGCCACCAAGGAAGTTAGCACGGACCTCCCGGTCGAGAAGATGGATAGCAGACTAGCACATCTGATCGAGGCCAAGAGGTCCCTCCTGTCCAGATGGAAGGGGCAGCGTCTCAACAGAAGGCTTCGCAAGAAGATTGCCGAAGTCAACAAAACAATAGAGGAGCATTGCAAGGTCCTTTCCAGGCAGCAGTGGGACGATGTCTGTAATTCCATCGATGGTCAAATGCGCCGTGCCGGGCCCTGGAACCTCCTCAAGCACTTGCTAGATGAGACAAATACCAAGTCGAATCAACGAAGCACGCTGGGACGCATTTTGCACGCAGCCAGACAGGAATCCACGGACGATGAAGTTATACAGACGCTTGTGAGCAAGTACCTACAGGTGGATTCCAGCCCGATGGATGATCGTCCCCTCAAGGATTATGAGGGCGTTGAGAACCCAGAGTTGGACGCAGAGTTTGGAGTTGAAGAAGTCAGGCAAGCCCTACACGACCTAAATGGCAAATCGGCACCCGGTCCAGACAAGATCACGAACAAGGCCCTAAGGAACCTGGATGACAAATCAATAGAGCACCTCACTGAGTTCATCAACATGTCATGGAGCAACGGAAATGTTCCAGCACTATGGAAGAAGGCCACCGTCATCCTTATTCCCAAGCCTGGAAAGCCACCCAGTCTCGACAATCTTAGGCCCATCTCGCTCACTTCGTGTGTGGGCAAGGTAGCCGAGCACGCAATCCTGAACAGGCTCTCCCGATACTTGGAAGACAATGACGTCTATCCCCACCACATGATAGGCTTCAGACCTGGGCTTTCTACTCAAGATGCCATGAAGCTAATCAAGAATCAGATCATTGATCGCAACACGAGGGACACGAGAGCCATTCTTGGCCTTGACTTGGAGAAGGCTTTCGACAACATCCTACACTCCTATGTTTTGGGAACGATCTCGAGCCTTGGCCTGGGCAAGAACTTTTATGACTACACGAGATCCTTTTTGGCGGGCAGAGAAGCCACCCTCAAAGTGGGAGACCTCGTTTCAGACTCCGTTAAACTTGGTTCTAAAGGTACGCCACAGGGGTCGGTCATATCCCCGACCCTCTTTAACCTCGCCATGATTGGTCTGTCCAAAAAACTCTCGGAGGTCGACGGCATTAATCATACTATATATGCAGACGACGTCACCATATGGTGCACCGGGGGCAGCGATGGCCATTTGGAAACTGCGCTTCAAGATGCCATCGAGGTCACAGAAAGCTACCTCAGACCTACTGGACTCCGATGCTCACCGCGGAAATCAGAGCTGCTACTTTACAGCCCCAAGCGCAGGGGCCCCAAACCGAAAGGTTGGAGGCCTGTAGAGGACATCGACATCACTCTAAGGACAAGTGAGGGTGGTATCATTCCCAGGGTGGACACCCTCCGCGTTCTGGGTATGATGATTGAGTCAAACGGTTCAAATAACCAGACTGTACTGAAGCTTACAAGGAAAACAGACAACGCCCTGAGGTTGATAAGAAGGGTTGCTAACCGGCAGCAAGGACTATGCGAGGACAACCTCATCAGGTTGGTGCATGCTTTCGTGATGTGTCACGTCACCTACGTAGCGGCAATGCACAACTGGCAGAGGTCGGAGCGGGACAAATTGAACACGTTGATAAGAAAAGCGGTGAAGAGAGCCCTCGGGCTTCCCATGTATACGTGCTCGGAGAGGCTGCTTCACCTCGGCGTGCACAACACGCTGGAAGAGATAGCTGAGTCACAAGAGAGGGCGCAGTTCACGAGACTTTCTACCACCAGTGCCGGGAGAAACATCCTGAAAGAGCTTGGAGTTCACCCGACAGAAATCGATACCCGCTACTGCAGCGTTCCTCGAGAACAAAGAGAGCGTATTACCGTGGCACCCATACCTCGGAATGTTCACCCTGAATACAATGTAGGCAGACGACGGGCTAGGGCTAAAGCCCTCCTGGAGAGTGCCCATGCACATGCCCGGAGTTGCTGTTTCGTTGACGCTGCACGGTACCCAAACGGAAAAGCATTCGTTGCAGTCACTGTTGATCAAGATGGCATTATTACAAACTCCTCGTCGGTCCGGACCACAACGGCTGAGGTTGCCGAACAGGTCGCAATAGCCTTGGCCCTGCTAGACGACGGGAGAACAACAATATACAGTGACTCGAGATCAGCAGTTCGAGCATTCGGTAGGGGCACCATCTCAGAATCAGCCTTGCGGATCCTGCGAAATAAGGAGGTACAACAACACACAATCGTCTGGTTCCCAGCTCACATGGGACAGATCAAGGGCGCTCCGTCCAACCTCAACGAGAAGGCCCATAGAGCTGCGCGAGGAGTCGTCGACCGCGTAGCTACTGAACGGCATGACGATGAGGTTGTTGACAACAAAGATCCCCCAACGACGTACAATGAACTTTGCAAGAACTTTTATCTGAGGAGGCGAAAGTATCCGCCACCGCACAGTAAACTGAACAGGCCTCAGGCATTGACGCTCAGACTCCTGCAGGTCGGGGCATAGGCCAGTCCCGCACTCTTGCACAAAATTTACCCAGAAATTCAGACGTCAAACACGTGCGCGCTTTGCTCAGACTTTGCCAGCTTAGATCATATGCTCTGGCGGTGCCCTGCGTTACGGGTTCAAAACGTTACATCGTCAAAGTGGGATGCTGCGCTACGCAGTACGGATTTCAGGACGCAGCTATGGGCAGTCCAACGGGCCCACGACGTGGCGGACAGGTTAGGCCTATCTGTCCCGACGTGGGAGCGGCCCGCTACGTGCTAGTTCACGCCCCGACGGACCTAAATAAAGTTTTTCCATACCATACCATACCATACTCGATTTTTTCTTAGAGTGCGAAGAAACGGAGTATTTGGGGAGTATTTCTGCCGCAATGCACAAAGCATCTTCATTTATTACTCAGTCTGAAAACGAAAAAAAAAAAAAAAAAACCTCATTACGGGTGGTCAAATCATTGAAATATTTCTCGGTTCGAACGCGTCTACTGCAAAAAGCCTCGCTATTGCTTCCGTAGCGTTCCACCGGAAGTATGAAACGGAGTATAACTTTTTCCTTCCTCCGTGACGGGAATCGGACCGTTATTCACGTGCTTAGCGGCGCTACACTTGAGTTTCTGCCGGCAACAACGACGGCCATGCATTCGTACGCAGGCAACAATGAAGTGTGACGACGTCAAATGACAGTTCACCTCGATGAAAGATTCAGATTGCCGTATCGAAAAGGGCATCATCGCGCCGACAAGCCCATGTTCGAGAGGGCGTCTGCAGTTATTGGAAAAAACGGCGCGTACAAATACGCGTGTATAACCGTCGCACCTTCGCTCGAGGGCCGCATTTACGTAACCTTCAACGTGGTGCAACGTGGTCCCGGCTTTTTTCGCGTACGACGCCGCCACCGAAATCTGTGATTTATAATAACCAAGGAGGCGGATCTTAAAAAAAAAAGTGCTAGAGTGGAAGTTAAGCCTCGAAAGTGAAGCCACTGCCTCATTGGTGAAGCCAGCAATCCGCCATCTTACCAGTGGCAAGATAAAACGTTAGCTTGTAGCGAAAATAAAAAAAAAAAAAAAAGCAGTGTTTTCCTCACACGACCTACCAGTTTAATATGGATGAGTGCTACCAGTTTAATATGGATGGGTAGTATTTTGGGACGGACAGTGCTCGACGTGTGCCTTCGTGTTACAAGTCTCCTTAGGAAGCCCCAAATCCGGGCAAATTTTATTGGAGATCAGTATACTCATCCCGATTCGTTACTTTCGTCGGGAACAACGATCCCTTATTTTAGAATTAACCTAGCCTTTACATTAACACAGGAAAACCAATTTATCTCTAAGCGGGAACCACCCGAAAAAGAGCACGATTCCGAGACAAACCAGGAACAAACCGTGGCTTCACCTTTGGCCGTAATGCCTTGCGAGAGCTTCCACTCCAGCATTCTTTAAAAATCCTCCTTGGTTATAACAAGCATTGCTTGAAAAAAATAAAGAAAAAAGAAAGAGCGCAGCCAATGCGTGACCGAACCACCACGTGGGCGCTGCCGAGCGGAGCACTCGGTGTCATGCCGCGACACAGTTTCGCAAATATTCGCGGTGACAGGCCGCTGCTGCTGCCGCCGCCGCAGGGGAGTTGCGCAGCTTTCTTTCTTTTCCCGAAGGTTGGAGAGATTCCAGCGTTCGTTCGCTGCACCTATGAGCCACTGTAGTATTGGAGTGGTCGACATATGTCCCGTGTCGCTTGACGCTAAACTTACGACACAAGGCCAAGGAAGAGGGGAGTAGACTGGCAGGCGGCTCAATCGTAGCACTGAGATTGAACCAAGACAGTTTAGGGGCTATAACAGCGGATAGAAAACATTAGCAATGATTTACCCATAATCTATCTATCTATCTATCTATCTATCTATCTATCTATCTATCTATCTATCTATCTATCTATCTATCTATCTATCTATCTATCTATCTATCTATCTATCTATCTATCTATCTATCTATCTATCTATCTATCTATCTATCTGTCTGTCTGTCTGTCTGTCTGTCTGTCTGTCTGTCTGTCTGTCTGTCT
Source organism: Rhipicephalus sanguineus (assembly GCF_013339695.2). Classification (NCBI taxonomy): domain Eukaryota; kingdom Metazoa; phylum Arthropoda; class Arachnida; order Ixodida; family Ixodidae; genus Rhipicephalus; species Rhipicephalus sanguineus. The sequence continues at coordinate 54,918,759 of NC_051186.1, forward strand.
GTCTGTCTGTCTGTCTGTCATCATCATCATCATCATCATCATCATCACCACCACCCACCACGGTGGCCTAGGGGTTATGGTACTCGACTGCTGACCCCTAGGTAGCGGGATCGAATCCTAGCTGCGGTGTCTGCATTTCGAGGTAGGCGAAATGCTAGATGCCCTTGTGCTTAAATTTTCGTGCACTTTACCCCAGGTAGTCGAAATTTCCGGAGCCCTCCACTGCGGCGTCTTTCATAATCATATCGTGGTTTTGGGACGTAATACCCAAAAAAGTATCATTCATTCATTCATTCATTCATTCATTCATTCATTCATTCATTCATCATTCATTCATTCATTCATTCACTGGCAACATTCGGCTATGAGCTTGGTCTCCCGGACCATCTTGTACCTGATATCCTTAGTGCCAGGGCTGTCACGGTGTTGCGTCTAAGTTTAAAGCTGACTAAGCACATTGCCATTCCGTGTAGCGTTACGTGTCCTTTTTTGAGTCATATATGTTCTAGCTTACACGCTTTCGCCACGCTGGTCGTAATGTATAGCGCTTGACTGCTGCCATTTAGCGAACACCGAGCGCGAACAGCGAGGCCGTTTGTCAACTTCAGGATATGCCGTGTGTTGCATACGCCACTACGTAGTCTTTGCTTCCACTCTCCTTGTTTTGAACGATTCGGTTGTTCTGCAGCGTCTGACGTCGCATCGCGGCTGACGCACGGGCAGTTCTCTTTCTGCGCCGAACCGCGATCGTGTGCGAATACATTTCTATATTATCTCTGTTTTCAGCCCCCTTGTCATCTCACTTCGTCACGCATATATCCATCCGGGAATATCGTGCCCAGGGCTTACAGCTATGTAGGTCTACCGTGTGTTTGTTATGTTATAAATACTGGTATCGCGCTCTGTACTACGGGCGTATGTCACGTTCCTTTCCTATACATGCCACATTTCACGGTCGTATGTGTGGGAGGACGACTGTTTGGCGAGATTTGTATGATTTGTATCGCTACACGGCATCGTACATGCTGGGATAAAACGCATTGCGATGCGATGCCAAAGGATAGTAGCATTCACACGACGCGTACCCGTGACTCATCGACCCCGTAGAGTTTCCTGGTAATACGCTAGAGGGAAATCTGGCGCTAGTGTCTATGGGAGCTGCAACACATGGCGCTTCAGCCAGCATGGGAATGATGGGTAGTACACGGATTTGTCTAAATTTCGTTCTTTCTGCTCCGTTTGACTCCGTGTGGCCTGCATGCAGCCGCTTTGTCGCAAGACGAAGTTCAGCAAACGTTCAGCAGTTCCACTTCCACCACCTTCACCTTTTTATGCTCACCAACTCAAATCGGCTCAGGAAGTTCACAACGGTCCATTCTTTTATTCGAAACAAAAGCCGAAGCGCAGCAATAAACAAAGCCACAAGTGTGTTCGAAGCTGCAAACACGAAGATTAGGCAAATTCATGTACTACCCATCATTCCCATGGTGGCTGAACGATCGCAGCGCCAGAGTTCCCTCTAGTAAATATTGTGGAAAACTTTATGATCTATCTCTCTCTCTCTCTATTCCGCACGTAGGCTGTATACTCTGGAAGGACTCATCTGCAGTAGCTCTAGGTCGCTATAACGTAACTCTGTTCTGTCCTACTTTTGTTTGGAATTCACCATTATCCCTTCGTGATCGGTCGAATCGTTAGACCATTTTCGGGCCGCGCCTAGTTTGCCTGTCACTCATGTGGCAACGGGAAGCCGCAATGACCTGTGACGTCAGTGTGTCGAGTGCGCAAAGGTTATGCTATAAACTACGCGTGGGCGTGGCCCCTTGAAGTCATTTACCAATCACGAGGTGCTATTGAAAAATACGGAATAGAAACGGAAAGTAATTGGGCTATAGTTTGTATGCAGGTTCGTTGTTCTTGTGTTGTGTACGGCACAGGGTGAACGCGGGCAACAATGTTCCTCGGTGTTCCTTTCGTCACCGCGTTGGCGTGTACTGTATGCGTTGCAAGGGAACATTGAACTTAGGCTTTCGACGTTCTTCTATAACGTACTCTGCTCTGCCAGAGGTGAAAGTATACGCATGCTATAACAAACGAACACATATACAATTGTCATGCCGTGCGGCGTGGTCTGAGAGATTTCTATAAGCATAAGAAAACGTGTAGGATCCACAGAGTGATTTCTACCGGGGAAACAATGTAGATTGCCGTCCACGGAGTATGTTTCTATACATAATCCATAGAGTATGTAGAAACGTATTCTATAGAGAAAACAATGTACATCGTAGCGTCTCCATACATTTACGATACGGTGATCGATTGCGTTTGGGTCGATGGCAGCAGGGGCATCAGTTTGTTGGCCGTGGCGGAAAACATTCCTCGCGTTCAACAACCACATTTCGTAATGCCGCAGTAGCGGTGCGCGTAATTCAACTATAATAATAATAATAATAATAATATAATAATAATAATAATAATAATAATAATAATAATAGTAGTAGTAGTAGTAGTAGTAGTAGTAGTAGTAGTAGTAGTAGTAGTAATAATAATAATAACAATAATAATAATAAAAGATCTCGTTTAAGAAGGAATACACGTTTTCTATAGACTTGCCTATGTGAGACGCGACAGCGGCGGGAAAGAGCATTTCCACGTGGGTGTCACGTGGGGCTACCATTGATCGCGATCGAGCTTCTTAATCTCGATTGACCTATTTGCGCAAGATGCGCATTGGAGCCATCATAGTGGAGGAATTCGATCCTGTTCAAGGTTCGATCGCGATCGAAAGTACACCCGTGTGACATGCCCGTATAAGAAATATATTGAAGTGAGGGAAGCAGTAAAGAAACAAATCTGCTCACACTAGACGTGGTGCCCTTCTGGCAGTGTCGCTGAGTGTATTGTTCAGGTAAACTAATAGTTAGCGAAACAGTTAAAGGAACAGCTAGAAAAAAAAAAGTATGCTAAGATCGTTCGAATGAAACGATAGTCCGCTCGCGTAAACAAATAGAGTGATCTCTCACTCAGATAAAGCGTTGCCGGCGTAAACATTGTAAAGGTTAGAAGTGAAAACCTGGAGTGGGGGATTACAATTCCAAAGCAAGGCACCTGGAGACTCAATTCTAGCTTAAGTAAGGAAATGGGAGGTTTGCTGACGCGGCTCCTCTCACCTTTAGTGATAAAACAAAAGAGACGTAGCTTCAATCATTTCACGCTTCGTTTTAGTCTTATAACCACTTTCTTTGAGAAACCGACCTGTTCTGCAGAAATTAAATCGCACAACCGCACCGCTTGCAGTTTTTGTTTCGCCGAGGAAAGGGAAAGGTGGCGGGGGGAGATTGCATTTCGCCGTTGCATCGAAATACAACCCTTCCTTATTGTATAGAAATACTGACGTCAAGTCGGGGGAGAAATCACGTGGACGACGTGTAACTTGCGAATCGGCGGGATTTATTGTTCGACGCTTTCCTCGTATATTACATTGAGAGCTGTTTCCATATGCGTTGATTTTGCGTGGCACGCACTTTTTGGCTGGCTTGCGCATGGTGAGAGCTTGTGTTTTGATTATGCTTTGATGCCATCTTTGCTTTGTTTCGTTTATGATGAATGGGAAATCAGTTTTGTTAATGTAAGGAAGAACGATACATTTCTGTTCGTATAGTGCCCGTTGAGTCGGTTCTGCCGAATTGGTTGCTTTTGAAACGGCGCTCCTGAATTGTTCTCTAATTGATAATATAATTGTTGGGGTTTTTACGTCCCAAAACCACGATATGATTATGAGAGACGCCTTAGTGGTGGACTCCGGAAATTTCGACCACCTGGGGTTATTTCAACGTGCACCTAAATCTAAGCCTACGGGCCTCTAGCATTTCGCCTCCACCGCAATGCAGCCGCCGACGCCGGGATTCGATCCCGCGACCTTCGGCTTAGCAGTCGACTAGTCCACCGCGGCGCGTAACGAAGCATTTATATTTGTAGTAATTGTTGAATCGATTCGGGCTAATTGGTTACTTTTAAACTAGGCTCATTTATTTATAGTTATAACGAATAGACTTGGATATCTGATGCTGGTGCATTTGCGTTTACGTGTTTACAAAAGGTAAACATTTCTGACTGATATATTCCTGGCCGTGTTAAATAGATCTAAATGGTGAAATGACTCCAGCCACAGTTTTTAGATGAACCGGACGTTTAGGGACCTGTTCGCGGGCAAATATATACTGGTATAACATGTTTTTTCGTATATTTTCTGCTAGCATGATATTATTAACTACATTTCCGTATGCTTTAGAGTACACTGGTTGCGCTAGTTTTATCGTAACTGCATGGTTATGATATATAGGCATGGAAGAACTAAAGCTAAACATAAAATATTGTTATTGTTAAATACTGCGCTTTAGTCGCAGTAAAAAGTATTATAGCTCGACTCGGGTTCTCGTTATGAAGATTGTAAGAAAGTTTGAACTATTGTTGCTTCCCAGCGACTGGCGATTGATCATTTCTTTGCGCTCTTTGTGGCCGAACTCAACCCCCAACTATTATCTGTGTCGCAGTGATAGCGTGCGCCGCTCGTTACCTGAAAGCACCTGTAGCGTTAAGATAGCGAAAGGGTGGCGATAATTGCTGGCGGACTAGATAACGTGTGCAGGATTAAAAAAATAAAAGCGGTCCATAAGTTCAACGGTAAATGAGGATCCTTGTTTCAGTTAACGTGTTTTGTCAGTGGAGTTAGAGATACGGAGCACGCATTTTGGATTGACAGTAAAGGCTGTGCCAGGAGGGGGCATCCGCACCCCCCCCCCCCCCCCAACAAAAAAAAAAATCGCTTTCGTGCGCTGTTGTGTGGCAGATAATTTTTTTTTTCTTTTACCTACCCCGTGATGGCTCGTTTTAGCTTCTCGCATGTGCTTTACGTCGTTGTCCCCGATCTCAGAGGCAGCGCGTTTTACCGCATGCCTTGAAGCCGGCTGATACGTTATTTTCACGTACGCTACGCTACGACTCGGGTTTTGTCGTCTGCTGCGCGTCTGCCTCGCCGGCTGTCTCGGAGGCTCGCCTTTGAGGGGGGTAGGGGGAGCGAGCGTGCATGGGCGTTGTTGACAACAGCTTGGTTGCAGGCAGCAGTAGCAGCAGGGCCGGCAGGGCGTGGTATGAGCGCGTAGCAGCAGCAGCAGTAGCAGCAGCATCAAATCGGGACTGCGTCGCCGGCGGGGCTGTTCCGCCGCTTCCAACAGAGCGCTCGCGCCGCGCCTTTCCCGAGCAGCGCGCTACTAACCATTCTGTTGCTTCTTTTTCTATTCCATCACCTCGGGCGCGGCGGGCGTATGTACGTCGCCGACGACGCGAGCTCCGACGTCAGCAACGACGAGACCCGCAGCCGGTAGGAAAGAACGAGGAGGCAGGCCTTTTTTTTTTTTTTTTTTCTTTCCAACCGCATCGTACAGGCAGGCAGGAGAGCGCCTAGACCACGTGCTCGTCACACGCCGTTGCCGCTGCTTGTCTTCGTTCGGTGCTCGCTCGCTCACTCACCGACTCGCTAGAGGCGACCAGTTATCTCCGCCTGGGGTAGGCGTGGAGTGGTGGTGGTTGTGCCGGCCACTTTCTCTCCGCTTTCTTTCGTTTTGATATTGTTATTTTGCCGGCAGCGCCGCCGCGGCGATCGTCTGCTCTCGGCCGTATCAACGTCGTCGTCTGCTGTTCCCGGAGGCAGAAGTAGTGTCGTCTGCACTAGCGACCGGCCGGCACCCGGAAAACCGTATACCTCTCCCTTCGTTTCTTATTTTCTTTATTTTTACGTCATCTCGCTTTCCCGCCGCTCTGCTAGCCTCGATTACCGGTCGTGTGGTGCCACGTAGGAAAGGCCCCCTTCCTTCTTTCTTTGAACCTCGTGCGTGCGTGTTTTTTTGCCGCCGACTTAGCGAGGTAGACAGCCGAGCCTGTGGTGCTGACCGCGCCGCCGCGTTTCAAACCCTGGACTGAACGAGGCCTTCAGCGGCGGTATACTGTGTCGTGCACAAGTGCCCAGCCCTACCGGCGCGTGGCTTGATTTATAGTTTGACCCGGCGGGCGGTATCTGGCGGCGTTGTCGGAGGAGTCGACATTTGAACGGCGTGAAGCAGTGCCGACGGAGACGACAACTGTGGCTGCCGTTTGTTGTATGTGTGCCGTGGTGATGCGGCTGCGATGTGCCCCTGCTGTCGGCGGCGGCGGTTATTTCGGTCCCCGCGCTGGAAATAGCGTCCCCAGCGGTGGTCGCTGGTGACCAAAGTAGTGCTGCTGCCGCACTGCTTGCTTACTTGCCGTTGCTGCTGCCGCTGCTTCTTCTTCGAGAAGGCATCCTCTCCTGGCCGCGGCGTTGGGTGCCGATTGGATAACGCTTATAAAACTGTTTTCCCGCCGTCGACGTACGACGTGCAACGGCTGTCGGTTCTTCTCTCCCCAATAAGCGACGACTTCTGCGCGAAACGGACTGGCTTCTGTATAGAGGTGTGATTACTTAGACACTTACTGTGACGGCGACCAGGATAACAACCGGCCAACTGTACCTTCCAACTTCAACGGACTACGCGAAGGAGAGTGGTGAGTTTAACCGTGGAAATATCCTACTGTGTGCATCCTTTCGTCTCGTGCACCGCGTTTCAATCGACTCAGATGTGTGACAGAGTCATTGTGTGTGCGTGTTTGTGTGTCGGCTACAAAGAAAAGCCAGGAGCCAAGCAATCAAGCAAGCAAGCAGGCTTGGCTTGATGTGTGGTGTGTTTGTGTGGGTGCGGTGTGCTAGCAATCAAAACCTTTCGTAAGCGGCGCGTGCTTTCTCCGTAATTACGTGTGTACTGGCAGCACGCTGTACGAAATTACGCCGCGCGTCACACAACCACTGTGTCTTGTTGCGACTTCGTCTGAATACGGCGCGCGTGCTTCGTAGCGTTGGCGCGTTTTAGCTAATCGAATTGTAGAGTAGGCGATAGCTAGGCGCTATATACCGAACTTACGGAAAAGGATCGCGTGAGCCTCGGTTTTCTCTCCATTAGGACTTGCTCTTTCCTGCCGTCTTTTTAGTTGTTTCTTCGAGATCGCGTCTTTTGTTTTTCGGGTTCGATTGTTCGGGTAGCTGCGCGGCATTGAGTTTCGAGTGAGGGGTGAGGAGGATGTGGAAGGGAGAGGGGGATGGTTGCGCAATCGCCCCCCCCCCCCCCCCCCGTCGTCAGTCGGCGATTAGTTCCTTCAGCCGTGAAAAAAGACGTAGGTGAAATTGCCTTCTGAGTGCTCGTACACTCATTCCGTGCACGAACGTGTACGGGTTCTTTCCGTCCTCGCAAGAATACTTCGGGGGGGGGGGGGGGGAGGTGTCTACCCCCTGAGACGGTCGCCTAAATTGTAGTTGAACTACGTTTCGGGTACGACTTTTGTTCTGTTGTGTGTGAAATGTTACGGTCAAGCGAACTTGTATTTCATTCTAGACTATAGACACAGCCGATAGTGAAACCAACAGACAGTGAAGCCAATGAAGGTATAGAAGACATTGTTTGTTTGTAGTATTTTAACTTTAGTTTAAAATTCTTGAACAAGTGGTGTCGCATGGTAATGCTGCCCGAAGAAAAGAACACCTGTGGAAAACGTTGGCTTCAGCGACAAGAATTTTTCATATCTTGAAGCTTCCATCTTCTGCTGAACTTCTTCCTTGTTTGGATTAACTGTATAGTTTGGTAATTATGACATAAATTAAAAAAAATTAAATAATGCGGACGAAAAGACAAATTACCGCCTGCAGGGACCGAACCTGCAACCATCTGATCACGAGGTACACTAAGTCATTTGCTTCACTGTCTGTTGGTTCCATTAGGGTTTTGTCTATCGAAGAAAACGAGCCATCAACAATTCCCGTTCTTTCGTTCTAGACGATGATGATTTCGTAGCTTTCGATGCCAACGACGCCTCTCAATCAGTACTCAACGTTACAGTTCAACAAACGTTAAACGGCGCAGTAATTTGCAGCTATGGCGGAGGGATTTCTTTTTTTTTCTTTATCGCGGCTTGGTACGAATGATGTAGAAGGGAAGGTTGGCGCACCCGGTAGCGATAGAAGTTTTTGCTGAACACGCAAACAGTTCAGGTCGATATCGCCGATATGACAATCGATAGCAGCTGTCGTAGGCATACGCTCATGTATCAGTCATTAGTCCAACGATTGCGGACCTCGCGACACAAGTCAGTAGAAAAGCTGGGATTTCCTATCAGCTTTTGTTTTCGTGGTGCCAGGTACTTTCTGTGTACGGTAACGTCAGCATGAAGGTATTTATATATTTTTTTTTTTCTCGCGGAAGTAAGCGAATACCTACCTGCGTAGTGCAGAACAGCTTTTAGACGCAGCGCAGCATTTGTGGTGGCTTTGCGATGACGTCACACGGACGCGTTTTTACGTTTACAGTGCGCGCACATTTCAGGTGCAGCTTGTTCGAAGCTTCACCTGCATAACACATCCGGTTTCGTTAACAAAAAAAAAAAAAAAAAACGTTCGGAGGTAGGCGTGTGTAGATAAAACGTGGGTAGCACTTGACTTCGCGGAAAACCTCCGGGTATGCTTTCCGTTCAGGCGTCAATTGGTTCAGTCAAGCCACACCGCATCGTTTGCATGTTCAGGCTCATGAAAGATGTTCTGCTGCAAGCCAAATTGAAGATTTTTTTTTTTTTTTAATGGGTCAAATAGTTTTGCAGGCTTTACACGGTGTCTGCAACGTGCAGTCTACGCGAACTTTAGATACGAGAACGAAAACTGTTTTAACTCCGAAATATTTTTTAAAATGCGCCCAGACCAGTCGTGTGAAATGTGCGCCTGATGTACGAAAAAATAATAATAATAATGTGATAAACAGTGTAAAAAACGAACCCTACAGAGACATTTGACACTTCTTGAGCAAACAACCCCGCCATCTATAGTAGGAGTCTCGAGCACGCGGCCCGCGTATCTTTCACTTGCGGCCCGGACCCCACATGACTGTGCTCGTCCCATATTTTTTTCTTAATAAGTATGTTCATGAACAACACAGACGTATCTGGTCTCAAACGTGTTTTGTGTGTGTGTGTGTGTGTGTGTGTGTGTGTGTGTGTGTGTGTGTGTGTGTGTGTGTGTGTGTGTGTGTGTGTGTGTGTGTTTCGTGAGGCACCCCTTCCGGTCACCATGCGTTAAAACGTAACCGCGGAGCATAAACTCTACATTTCACAATCGGCGTCCAGATTTCAATCGTTCTGGAAATCAGTATCGATACGTTTCTCGAATCCTGACCTCAAGTCCCTTTCAAGTAATCACCCATATATATGAGATATAAGAGAAAGGCCTTGTTTCAAATGACAACGCTATAGGTAGCAATTTGTTCAACTCCTCGCATATATCCTGACGTACTCAACCACTATACGCGCGCAGCGCGACCTCGACGGGAGGGTCCCGCGCGTATTCAATCTTTCGACGCATGTGTGAACCCACGTGTGAACTCTGGCCGTCAACTTCGCGGCGATGAGATATCGCGTGGTAAAAAAAAAAAAAAAAAATTGATGCGACGCGTCAGTGGCGACACGTATATACGATATCTTGCGGGATGGCCGTCATTTGGGATTCACCGTCGTCGTCGCTCTCATAGATACGGTTATGATGCGAGCCACTGCGACAGCGGTGCGTGTGTTGGGCGGCGGCCAAAAAATTCTACCGGATGCTCTCGTTGGTGCCATGGTGGTGAGGCTGCTGCTGGCATGCACGCATATACAACCCTTATCAGGGCGAACTTTGCTCCACTGCACTTGAGCGGTGAACGGGGTGCGGAGATATCTACCGTGCGCACGTGGGCGTGGGAAAGAAACCAAACAAAGAAAAAAAACGCCTAGGCGGTGGGGTGTCTAGTATTGCTGTTATATAGCGTTTTTACGATTTTTTTAGTGCAGATACAATTAGCGTGTACAAAAATGTGCTCTCTTACTTCAGCCGTACACTCTGAGAAAAAAAAAGTCATCTCTTATTATTTTTTTTTAGTCCACGACTTGCTAATTATATGACACTCTTTAAAAAGGCGCGTTAACTCTTTTTTTTTGGGAAACCGTTATATACTCGTCGGAGAGTGGCGGGAACCTAAAGAGAGTTTACGTGACTCTTTAAAGGGAGTTTACAGGGAGTATACTTGGCAAGTCAGGACTTACCCAAAAGAATAACATATACTCTCTCTCTCTTTTTAAAAATTGATAATTTTTGTGCTTGGCCTGCTGTGGTTATCTTATCGGCCGAGGCGTCGCGTTGCTATACGGTAACTGGACGGCACGGGTTCGATTCAAGGACGCCAAAGAAGAAGAAAAAAAAAAAAACGCTCGCGTACTTAGATTTTTAGTGCATGTTGAAGAACTCCGGCTCATAATCGTACCGTGGTTCTGGCACGTAAAATTCCTAATTTAATTTTGATGTTCTAGTGTGTATATTCCGTCTTAGCTATACTTTTATAAAATAGTTGGTGTGTGTGTCCTGTCTTACATTTCTGTAGGTTCTCTTTCTTCTTCTTCTTCTGTTCCCTCAAGTTTACCTCGATAAATGGTTTTTTGTGGTGCCCTCTCACTGGTCACGACGTTTTGGGCCGATACTGCGAGGGAACCAAAAACAAACAAACAAAAAAAAACCAGAGGGCGTGGCTTCGCGGAGAGTTTCGCTTGCCAAGCCTGGCTGCGTGGCTTCATGCACCTCCCCCCCTTGTATATTTCCAACCTTCACGTACACTATATACAACTACATAAGCCATCGTTATAGCGATGTGTCCTGCATACACGGAATGATATCCCGTTTTGCGCGCTTCGCCAGCCCGCGGCTCCGGCACGCGGTCGTTTGCCTCGTACGCCCGTACTCGCGCAGCTGTCTGAATTATACAAGCCCCGACGTTCCCTCCGAAGCACAACTGCGCATACGAGTGTATGGCCTCGTGACAGTCTGCATTTCTATTAGTATACCTGCGTGCATACCACGGGCGTGGCGAGCGCTGTCATGTAGAGCGGAACACGCTATCTGTCTCTGAAAGCGGTTTTTCTCTGCAGCGCGCGTCCATATATATTATTCGTACGTGTACGATATTAGTAAGTGCGGTTTCCGTTGGAGCCGGTTTGTTGTACCTTGTTGAGGGTAATCGCGCTGGAAGTCATTACAGGGAACAGGAGTGGTGCCGGAACAGGAGCGGTGCCGGGAGTGGTGCCGGGAATGGAGGGGGGACGCTGCACCCCCCCCCCCCCCCCATTCTTCTGCCGCCACCCTTAACAGGGAAGGACAGCAGCACAGAGCGCGATTTGTCAGACATATGGATGGCACCACCGTTACGTGACGAAATATTTTACGCCGTTGTATGAACGTATACATTACATACGTGCGGACACGCACACACGTGAAGGGAACGTGCAGTCAACGTCACGTGGCACGTGGTATTTGTACGAGGTGGCAGCTGACCAATAAACCCTTGCATGCTAACCGAAGGCATTAAGACGAACCTGTACCATCTTCTCTTTACTGAGATCACTTTTTCCGACTTCTTAATTTTTTTCATTGTCTTTTTCTTTTTGCTTTAAGTGAAGCTTGCCTACCTCGAAGTTAACCTTAGGGGTCGGGGGGGGGGGATACTGAGAAGTGTCAGGACCGCGTAAGTGATTGGCTTTCGTAGCCTTACAAATCAGATTCGTTTTCCAGGAGGCGCTAAAGTATACGTTGTCGCTTATAAAAGGTGAATGACTGTAACGTGGAGAGGAATTTCCATGTTCCGTGCACGTGACGGTCGACGTCACTGCGGTGCCCCTCCCTCGCGCAGCGTTAGTGTGTGCCATACGTGATACGACAGCTCGAGAAGATTCTACGCTCTCGCAATCGCGTAAATCGCGTGCGTTGACACGCCATTGTGTTGTTGACCCCGCACGGGCCACGTACTCGGTCTTCTCGTGTTTCTACTCCACTATTAGTCACCGTATGATAAATCAAGTCCCCTCAGATGTGTTAAGAGCTATAAAAAACAGTAGATAACTTTTATTTGAAGAGATTGTTGAACTGTCTAAAAGTTCTATCTATCTATCTATCTATCTATCTATCTATCTATCTATCTATCTATCTATCTATCTATCTATCTATCTATCTATCTATCTATCTATCTATCTATCTATCTATCTATCTATCTATCTATTATCTATCTATCTATCTTAGCTGTCTGTCTGTCTGTCTGTCTGTCTGTCTGTCTGTCTGTCTGTCTGTCTGTCTGTCTGTCTGTCTGTCTGTCTGTCTGTCTGTCTGTCTGTCTGTCTGTCTGTCTGTCTGTCTTGTCTTGTCTTGTCTTGTCTTGTCTTGTCTTGTCCTTGTCTTGTCTTGTCTTGTCTTGTCTTTCTTGTCTTGTCTTGTCTTGTCTTGTCTTTAACTAACCAACTAACTATATATACTAATTTAATATCTTTGTTCGTTTTGTTTGTTTCTTCACCGTGTTCTTGTTTCGTGCTCTTATGTGCCTTCAGTACTGCAACAAAGTTCTTGACACTTCCAAGCTTGAATATCTTGCTTATACTAGTAAGAACGCAATACATAAAATGCGCACAGAAACGGAGGCAGGCACGGCATTTCTGTGTCTTGGCTTTTACGTTATTTCTTGCTCTGACAGTTTGAGCAGCGCAGTACCAATCAGTCATCAACTCTGGGATAAATAGAAAGAGTCTCACAAAGCCACGGCACGGGCGCGAACAGCTACAATAGGGTGGGATTATAACAGGGAAGCTAGACTGGATTAACGTTCGCTTCGTTTCCGTCTACGTAAGAGGGAAGTATCGAGACAGCCGCTCAAAGCTATATACTATACGTTCAGTAGCCTGACGAGGTGACTGCCTCCCGAACGTGACTTGAGGGCAACGTACCGTTTACAGATGTGTACTGTCATTCCAGACGTGTATCCCTTCTTACAATGAACCATTTGCTGTTTAACCGAAGTTCGGGTGATAGCTACAGCCTTTTTTTTTTTTTTTTTGTCGCGGGCTAAGCACCTTTAGCGAGCAGTGACCGATAAGTTATACGAGTCCCCACGCGAACATGCCCTTACGCATTGGTGTAAATGTTTGGAGTCGCAATAAAAAAAAAATTCTTGTAGAACAAGCTCAGGTTTTTGACTATATATGGGGTAATCGTGAATGTCCAGAACAGCACCCCGGGCCAACTGCACGCGTCGTTCACAAGCAGTGAATGGTTACGCTACGATGTAGTTTCGAATACATGTATCGACATTGGACACCTATATCAAATTCGAAAAGTAATTTGTGGGTATTAGTTAACTACTCATTAGTGTGATTTCGACATTTGTGGAAGTCCTCCTGCGTGCCTGACAGTTACAAACTTTCATCAAGTTTTTTTTTTTTTTTTTTTCTCGGAGACCTTATACGTTGAAGCACTTCTTAAATTTCAAATTTGAAACGGACGGTGTACAGGGGAACCGGAATAACGGTCTTGCAAGGCACCGAGCCGAACTGGCACAGTGTTGTACCGGTCGAGCAAGTCTCTGTGCTTTCCATGGTTGGCTCTGTGCCCGGGCAGCTGTAGCTCGTCTCATCGGTCGAATGCTCTCTCTCTCTCTCTCGTTTCGTAAATAGAGAGTTTTAGTTTAGCGCGCGCAAACCTGTACGTACGCAACGGCCTGCGCGCTGCGCGCGTTAGAGTTGAGGCTGTCTCCTACATTTTTAGTTTACCGTACGCAACAACCGAAACGTGGACTGCGTCTAGGCGTCAGTGCCTTCGTCTCGGCGTGTTTTGCTGCGCCATCTAGTGGCTAAGAAATAAACTACAATATCCGATCATAGTTGACACAAGTCAAGGCACGAGACAAGGCAAGACTTTACGATGGCGCAAATTTTGTTGAGGTGATCGGTGGTGAACGGTGACGGTTGGTACGACTTCTACGAGGCGAGCAGCAGCGAGGGAGGAAAAATGCCTTCCGAGAGCGGTGGCTTTTGAAGGGCGACTGCAGTTTCGACGACATCGAATATCTCCTACATCTTTGCAGCGATCACTGTCCACTGCACTGGGTCCGCGAACGGATTCAAGCTACTCACGTAGGCAAGGAGCTCCAAATCGAGGGCAATTCCGAAATGGACACGGTATGACGGGCGCGGCGAGTTGCGCCTGCGCAATCGTCTTTGGCATACTTTTATACAAACAGAGATGTTTGCTCTCTCTATGGCTTTGTCGGCGACGCGATAATTTGAATACCTCAACAGTGATAAGCGGTCGCGTTTTCTTTCCATCGCCGTGCGTGTGTTCGATTAAAAATTTGCATAACTAGCTTCTTTTAACTCTTCATTAGCCTTCACCAAACGCTGTTTGTCGTTTCGTGTCGCATTATAACCATCGCGTTTATAACGTTAGCGGCCGGTTTTCTCTTATCGCGGAAATTGCGCAAGTTTGTTTCGTTTAGAACGTTCTCGCGTGTCCGCTGTGGGGCAGTATTCCTGTTGGAGATATCGCCGTAATATCGCTTTTATTGCGCTCTCATTGGCTGGTTATAAGAAAGCCGAGGGAGACGTCGCTTCGCTCGTTGGACGGGTGACTTTCTACGTCACGCAGGGCGACGCTGTCGTCGAAAGTGGTCTTCTCAGAGTACGGCCGCTGCAGTTCGGAAGAATTGATCGGTGTTTTTATTCTATTGATTTCAATGATACTACTACTACTACTACTACTACTACTACTACTACTACTACTACTACTACTACTACTACTACTACTACTACTACTACTACTATACTACTACTACTACTACTACTACTACTGTGATGCATGACAAAATAACGTAGTAGCCGATGTACCGCATTAAATCTCAATCTTACCGCAGCAACTCGTCCAATGAAACCAAACAGACACTGAATTAAGCCAGGAAAGAATAGGAGACATTATTTGTCGTTTTTAACTGTAGTGTAATGATAATGACCTAAATTCAAATGAATTAAAGTGGACGAAAAAGCACCCTTTACGTCGGTGAGAGTCAACCAACCTTCTTTCGTACGCAGCAGCTCGTGCACTGCTGAACAGATATCTGCATCCATCGCAGATAGCAGCGCGATGTACGAGACGAGGCACACATAAAGGCATGCGCTGTATGACCACGTGCTTTATACGTCTATCTGTGTTTGTGTTTTCTGATTAAAAAGTTTAGTTGAAAGTCACCGCTTGTTCGTGTCGCTCCTGTCTGTCTGCCTCGCCTCGGTTTTTTTTTTTCTTTTTTTTTTGTGCTGTTATTTGCGATGGATTCGTACTTACTGGCCCAGCTAACGACACTTCTGCAATATCTGCTTCCTTTCTGCGGTGACGCGAAGGAAGCCACGTGGCTTCGCGTTGAGAACGGGACGGGCGACAGCGAACGCCCTGTGCTTACGTCACACTTTCACCCACACCCTCCCCCCATTTCATTCTCATTCCTTCACTTTCCATTCTTCTGCGACGCTCTTTCGTCCTCGATCGGCGACGGGGCTTCCTTTGTACTTCACAAAGAGTGCCTGGCTGCGTGCGCTCCATCACTAAAACGCTCGTTTTTCTTTTTTCCTTGTCAGCTCCGTCTCCTCCGAAGGGCTGTTGAACTCCAATTTTTTTTTTCTTAAGAAAGCCGTTTGCTGACACCTTGACGACAACGTAGGCGACGTTCGTGTTCGGAGAAAGTTTCACGCTCCCACCCTCGAGCCCGCCTGCCTGCGACACCACGGGAAGCTATAGTGCACTTCGCCTTCTTTTTTTAACGCGTTCATCATCGGGCTTACGTAGTCGGAACATTAGTGGCGCCTTCCGCGTGTAGAGGTCGGACCGCGGAGGAGACCGCAACCACGTTTTGCGGACAGGAAGCGGTAGAGTGGCCCCAGCTACCTCCCCGGCCGCTGGCTCTGATGATGTTCTTATGGGGTCGGTTTGGTCTAAACCTCCTTGGTCTGGTCTTCCTCTAATTGACGTCACATGCGCCCTCCGGGAGTTTGGTTAAAGAGTTTCGTTTCTTTTCTCCGAGTCCAGGCTAGTGCTTTGTCTATATTGATCGTTCGACGTTGTTGGCTTTGCGGCGCCGATGATTTGATGATCTTGTTTCGCGTCATACGGTGCGCACTTGCGTCGCAGTGCCGCCACATATGACGGGTGTAGCGAGCCTTGCCGGGAACCACGAAGGCGCCGGCGGTTTGTATTTCGAGGCATTAAGTAAAGGCCTGGTTTTGGCCGCTCGTTTTTACATCGGGATGGCGGACAGCCATGCGGACTCTCTTTAGAGGGCGGGCGACACTTCTAAAGCCCCATTGCCCACCGTCTCACGGAGCTCTTCCTGCTTGCACGATTGCGTGGAGGGTGGACACCATCGCGTACGTATGTCGGACGTGCGCCGAGTTGCCTTGCAATCGTGGCCAGTCGGCCAGCCAGCCAGCCAGCCATCTCAAGGCCACACGCGAGCGAGCAACCCCCATACAGAAATTCTGCTGCTCTTCTTCCGTGGTTGTTTCCCATCGTGTCCACCAACCGCCATGGTTGTCCCTCCGGTTGTTACGCGCGCATTTATCAGAGGGGGAAAAGAGAGAGAGAGAGAGAGAGTTGACGTCTGTCGCAATTGACGCTCGCTTGTCGTGCCTTTCCTCGAATCCGGGGGGCCCTGATTATACGCCCGGTCGGCGACGACGGCGGCGGTGGCCTTCGCGTGCGTTGCGTCGTCGCCGTCGTCAACAGGTCTCCGCGCACCTGACGACGGCGGCGGCTCTTGCCCGAGGGAGAGCTGCAGCGCGCGCGCGCGCCATCGGCGCGTATCAGGAGAGCGGCCGCGCGACATGTCGCGTGGTGCATCCGCGACGCGGTCTGCGGGGCTAATTCCTCCCCCACGGCCGGTTGTCCGGTGGTAGGCAGGCAGCCCGGGCGGGTGTATATTGGGACCCGATCGATATAGTCGTGTCATTGATGCGCATACCACACTGAGTACGTACAGGGTCGTCTGCAAGCTAACCAACGCCGATGTTCTGCAGCCATCTTTAGCTCTACATTCTTCCAGCCTCAACAAGATAAATCTACACACCTAAGCTCTGTAACCCCTTATACGTTTCATTAGTCTTGTACTGCGGAATATTAAGTGCTTCGTTTTTGCTTTCAGATGTCTTGCGAATGCTTTTGTTTTTTCTGTATTGTTCCTTAATTTGTTTGGTCTTATGTTCTTGTTACCTTGTAACCCCATTCTGCGAAAATCCCTGAAAGGGATTTCAGTAATCATAAATAAATAAATAAATAAATAAATAAATAAATAAATAAATAAATAAATCTAAGGTGAACACTTCATTAGTGTTAATTGAAGACCTCGCAGAAGCTGATATATCACGCATCATTCGGAAAGTTAGTATATTTTATTTATCGACGCCAGAATTAGGCGTCATGTAACGGGCACAAGTGCGGTTCCTTGTGCTAGTTGGTCGCACACTTGTAAAGTGAAAAAAAAAAAAAAAAACAGTGTGAAAGGCGACGAAACACAAGCGAAGGAACACACAGGACGAGCGCTGATTAACAGCAGCTCGGAGTTGTTAGTCGGCGCTCGTCCCGTGTGTTCCTTCGCTTGCGCTTCGTCGCCTTTCGCGCTGATTTTTTCCCAATTTACATAACGGGTATTATTTCCCTCGTGTAGTCGAATAAACGCTCCAGGTTTAGCGGACTGAATACGAATGAGGCGTTCACCTTATATTTGGTCGACCCTGTACACACACACGCGCGCCGGGCATTTATAGAAGCAGACCAACTGCTGCGGCTGGCCTTGGCGCGAGCGATCTTTGCTGTGTGTCTCCCAGCTGTCGTTAGTCAAGCTGAACGAAAAAAAACGAACCATTAGCCAACAGTCGGCAAGCATTAGTGCTTGCTGGCCGACTGTTGGCTAACGTTTCGTTTTTATTTCGGCTTCACTAACAATAGCTGCGTCAGGTCACAGATATCGCTCAAAGCGAAGGCCATCTAACAATTGGTTCCGTTCTATTAATACACGGCGTTCGTGTATATACGTTCAGTACAGTATGCAGTGTTGATAGTATCTGAGTCAATGCGGTAACTTACGTAGGAAGACCTCCGTTCGAAGCAAGGTGTACTCGGTCGGACAACCGGTCGTGATAGCTTGGCTTTCGCGCTGCTAATATCGGGGGCGTGGGTTCGATTCCTCGATTCGATGAAGCGAACGGCAAGAACGCTGTCGTACTCAGATGTACAGTCGCGCCCAAGATGTGTTGCGACGTGCCGCCCGTGGTCAAAGCGGCGTCGACAATTTCACGTTTGCCGGTGTTACAGTGAAGGCTAGGCGCCCCCCGTCAGTACTGTGTTACAGCTCATATTGAGCGCCACTGTATACGTGCACGCTAAAGAATCCCAAACGGTCAAAGTTAACCCGGCTTGTCACACTATCGCGTGTTTCATGCTCATATCGCGCTTCTGGTTTCGTAAAGCCGCAGTCATTGGTCATGGGTTATTATCATGTACGTCATCATACTTTTGTAAAGTGGGTAGTATTATAGAGGCATAGGATGACGTTGTCCTAAAAAGTAATTGACTATAATCGCCGTGTGTTATCTCCGTGTAGAGTATCCGGCAGCGCACTTTACGATAGCGAAGCTACATGTCGGGTTGCGTGTGCGCGCCTGCGTGATTTCATCCGGGTCGCCGGAATGGGTGATGCTTCTTTCCGTGCCGCATGGCGAGATGTACGATGTCGTGTGGTACGCGTGCCGTGCGTGACTTCCCAGATGCAGTGACTGTTGTATGACCGGACAACTTATACCTTAGACCGGCAACCCACCGCGGTCTCTAAACCTGAATGTGCAGAATCACGGTAGCATTCGGCCAAGTACTACCATATACCATATAGGGCACTTGGAGAATAACAAAGAAACTCGAGAAGTTAAGGACCACCCAGCGTGCGAACGCCCCCACCCCCACCCCCTAGATCTTCGAAAAAGTATACTGGCTTCCTGACACCATAGTCACCTGTTGGTTCCTAATAAAGACACTACTATTCGCTGTCATTTTCGCGACATGAGCCCTGTGTAGCCAAGGTCCTTGATCGAAGAGCATCAGCATACACCACTGCATTTCACCTGTCTTCTGAGATTAAGGCCGTACACCGTTGCCGGAAAGCGAACCCGCGACCTCTCTCTCTCTCTCTCCAGAAGGAAGCGCCGCTTATCAACATCGGCCATGTCTCAAGGCTTCGGGAAACGGACACCTATCCTTCTATTCGAGAGGGCTCGTTTAAATATTATTTGTTTCGTACTCAGCTGCAGTGTTTATATTAGGAGGCTGAAAGAAGGAAAGGATGTTTTTTTTTTTTTTTCCTTCTCCTCCTTTGTCGGGGCATCCATTCAGCGCACGTCACACAAAAGCGGCTACCGTGCGCGAGTCGAGTTCCCCCGAGACCAAATAGGCGGCCGCACGAAAGGCTATTCTGAATCTCGCCGCGTGCTTGGACTAAAATTGGCTCCCTGCCCTCCCCCCTCCCTCCTTGCTCCTCGGAATGCAGGCGAAGAGCTGAAGCAAGGCAACCAAGTGAATCACAAGTAACGAGCCTCTCTCGTCCAAACAAATGTATTTGAGGACGCTGGGCGCGTGCGCCTCTTTGCATGTCCGCCTCTCCAGGTGAGAGCTCGGCGAGAGGAAGAGGGGGGGAACGAAAGGTGCGCTTTCGCGTTGCATGCGACCATGCATATCTTTGCCCGTTCTAACTGAAGAATCCATTGCTACATGGAACCTCGGTGTCGAATACATGCCTGTGTACGATATTTGGAAATACGTGGCCTTCGAGGTTGCGGGCGTGCAATCTCAGAGTCCACGGAAATCGAACTTTATCCACATATACGTCACGAAAACAAAAAAAAGGGAGATGAAAAGGGATTTAGGTCACGTGATCGACCGCGGAAATCAGGTTGCACGGAAGGGGGTAGTTGTGGCCGCGGTGGAACGCTACCATCGCGGCTGCATTTCATGCAAAGCAGTAGCGCGGGCGACGCTGCTTGCGTTCCAGTGCAGCCGTTATAGTAACACGCGTTTAAGCAGAGTGGGCGGATAGATTGGGCCATGACCGCATTGGAAAGTTAACGTAGCGTTCCAGCGTGGCTGTGAATGAGTATATCGTCGCGCGCAATCCACATGGCTTAACCTAAAGAACAAAGAAGTAACAAATAAATCCTTAGGGAATACTTTGCCGAAACTTAGGAGCAAAATGTAATGCTTGACGAAAAGGGTGACAGATTCGCTGTCCGACGGCTTTCAAGGCGTGGAAGTGGTTGGAACTTTTTTTTTTCAACTCCCTTTAAAGTTACACATTACCTCTCGTTAACTCGTCGCCACTGGCTGCGATTGGTGCGAAGTAACACTCCCAGGTTTAAATGCACATCTATACCCAATGAAGTGGACGTAGGGGTATGATCGCCGCTGTAGCTAAATTGGTAGAGCATCGGACGCGTAATTCGAAGGTTGCGGGTTCGGTTCCTGCCGGCGGCAAGTTATCTTTTCGTCCACTTTACTTTCTTCACACTTATATCACAATTACGACCAATAACATCTCCTACACTTTCTTTGGCATTATTGTCTGTTAGTTCTCATTAATATGGTGTCTAACGAAGAAAAAAAGAGCCCTTGAAAACTCCCCTTCTGTCCTACGTTAACTCTCTTTAAGGAGTTAGTTATACTCCCTTCGTAAAGTCGTTGGAGGCACGACTCCCCGTAAGAGAGTTAGCGCGCATATTTAGAAAGAGTTATATATGTGGCAAGTGCGGACTTGCAACATAAGAACAAAATGACTCTGTTTTTTCTTTTCTTAGAGTGAACGAAGTTGTCTTTCCTGCGTACTCGTTCGGCAGGCTGCAGCGTTTCCTCCGCACCTATCGCCTAACCGTCTCTTGGGCAATTTTTCCGCCGACCGCTGTCGGCCGTGTTATCGGACGACTAGAAAAGCGAAAGCAGGGGTGCCTGTCTACGGAGCGCGCAGAGTTCGTCCGCTCGTTCTTTCTTTGTCTTTTTCTTTTTCATCCGAGCTTCGCGTATCACCTGCTCGCATTCTCCGCACGAACACGGCTAGCGTAGTCGCCGTTAGCCTATGCGTTTCTGCTGTTGGCCTGGACCCTTGAATCGAATAAACGAAATAGGAAAAAGCAGAACAAAATCGCTAACTATACTTCACCTAAGTGGAAGCTGTCGTGCGTGCGAAACATCAGCTGCTCACGCCATGCGCTGGCAACACTACACAAAGAGTAGCCAACATTGAGCCAGCAGTAAGCTAGACAACACGAGCCAACATAAAGTAACATTTTGGCGACGTTAGTCAGTGTTGGTTACTGTGCATCCGTGGGGACCTCTCACTACTCATAACGGCTTCCCGATTGACTTCGATCTTTCGTAATTGTTTATGGTACTCGACTGCTTTCACGAACGTCGCGGGATCGAATGCCGGCCGCGGCGGCTGCAATTCGAAGGAGGCAAAATGCTAGAGACCCGTTTGCTTAGATCTATGTGCTCGTTAAAGAACCCCAGATGGTCGAAATTTACGGAGCCCTTCTCTACGGCGTCTCTCGTAATCATGTCGTGGTTTTAAGCCGTAAAACCCAACGATTATATATATTACTATGCGTCCATGGAGAGCTCTAACTACTTATAACGGCTTCCCAGTTTACTCTAATTAATTTTTCCTAATTGACTTAATTGTGAAAGGACTTAATCTTGTAGTTTCTCATTGGTATTGATTATGGTTTTCTATACTAACTTTTATATTCCAATCTACTTCTCCAGTTACTTTTTCATCCAATTTCAGCCTTCGTAATGTTTCTTTTTGTTGTTGAACACTTTCCTCCCTCTCTCCTCCCCCTAAAAATAAAATTTTTTGAAACCACAGCTTATTTTCCATATAATTCCTCGCTTCGAAAGCACATTGTGTCAACGGGCATGCCGCGTAATCTTGTGGAACGAAGCCTCCGTGAAGTGCGTCAATCAAATATATGCTTCAAGGCTGTTTCCCTTTCTTCGACGCGTGTTGTAACTTGCCCGTCGATCAACCAAGACACGGGTGGAGATCCGCACCACGTGATCGCCTGATTATATGTACGCTTTTCTCCAGGATCAAGCCCTACCTTCCTTAATTATGATCGTTGAGAAGCTGGCCGAGCGGACGCGCCGAAACCGTGGTCTAGAAGAAGGAGAAGAAAGCATTTATTTGTCGGGATGCTTTGCCCGTGCGGTTGTTATATGTATACAGATGTTGATTGTGAATGTTCCGGTGGATAGCTTCGTGGCGTAGCCCCCTTCAATCCGAAGGATGTGCGAAAAAAAAAAAAAAAGGTGTCGAAGGCATCGCTTTAATAAGTGACCTTTAGAGTGGGGAGCCGGATGTCACTCGCAGCGAGACCTTTGAGGAGGTGCATCCATTGTTGTTTCGTTGCGCAATTCCGTGCGGAACGGAACCGGTGACAGGAGCACCTGCGCGGGAGTTCATGGCAACTGTAGGCGTGCTCAGGGTTTTCGGGGTGGGAGGTAGTCACTCCCGCCCTCCCTCACGTGGGTTGAATGCGAAAAAAAAAAAGGAAGCTTCGCATTGGATACATAAATGATAATGAAGCGATGACGTGCTTGTGACAATGCCTGTATATGTTCCCCCCCCCCCCCCGGCTTTCCGGGGGAAAAGGTAAACAGTTCTTACTTTGCAACATCTGTGGTCCACGGCCGCCGTTATCGTCAAAAGCCTGCGTCGCGATAACTCCGAAAATTAAGCAATGACGCGACAGGTCCAACTGAGCGAATGTATAAGGTAGACTTGGTGCCTCCCCCCCCCCTAATAATCTAATGTCGAAATTTCAGGAGCCCTTCACTACGGCGTGCTTCATAATCACATCGTGGTTTTGGCGCGTGAAATCATGCAAATATGTATTATTATTATTTTAGTAGTAGTAGTAGTAGAGTAGTAGTAGTAGTAGTAGTAGTAGTAGTAGTAGTAGTAGTAGTAGTAGTAGTAGTAGTAGTATCGTGAATACCGTACCCCTCTACACCAAGTGTTTGGAATCGTGCATTCAGTGTTTAGCACCCAACATTTCGCTTCCCGCTCCTTCTTTCTCAAGTCTTGGTGTCTTTGCTCTAACGTGTATCCCTTTAAGTGGTGTGCGTTGCTGTGTAGTGCACAGGCGCGGTATAGTTTCGACGGCTGTGGTTCTCCGCATTGCGGCTGCCGTGCGCGGCCTTCTTCTTCACTCGCACTGCTTTATATGAATAGAGAGAGAGGGGCGAAATTATTTTTTGTGCTCTTTGGAGAGGCCACGTGGCTGTCCTCCCATTCCACCTGTCCTACAAGCCGGGAGAGCCACGCCCTGACGACGCCGTGACCGAGCTTCCTTCCTCTCTCCGCTTCGTGGGCCCGGATGTCTGTCTAGGAGAGCGCGCTGACAAATGAGTGCAGTGTATTGTAACCCGGGGCCGTAATAATGGGTGCAGTCATGGGCGTGCGTACGGGGGGGAGGGGGCGGTCGCCCCCCCCCCCTACTCACCTAAGAGGGGGGGCGCAAAGTCAGCACCACGAATTTACATAATAGCGGGGGGGGGGGGGGTCGCTGCGAATCGTGGGGGGGGGGGGGGGGGCGTAATGTCAGCGCCATATATTGACATAATTGGGAGTGGGGCGCTGCGACGAACCTTCGCCACCCCCGAAGGGGAACCCTGCGCACGCCTATCGGTGCAGTGTCTTGGAATCTGGGGCCGTATTCATGGGTTCATAGTCCTAGAACCAGGGATCGTATTTAAGGGTGCAGTGTCTTGGAACCTGGTGTCGTATTCATGAAGGCAGCGTCTTGTAACACTCGACGACAGTGTATTGGGACGTGGATAATATCTGAGGGGTGCACTGTCTTGAAAGTGGAGCTAGACAAGGCCGTATATCGCGACGATCACTTTTGGCGATTGGTGTCGCTTTGCGTGACGTAGAACGTCGCGTGTCCAATGATTGAAGCCACTGCTTTCCGCAATCAGCCAATCAGCGCACACTGAGAGCGATATTATGGCGTTATCTCTCGGAACTCGGAATGTGGGCACTGCGCTATAGGGTGAGAGCTGGTCGAAATAGGTCGCATTTATGTTCACGCGCTCGGCGAACTGGACAGTCAAGGATTGCGTTCGCTGTATCTAAAAGCGCAGTTGCCGTGCAAAAAACACAAAACGACACAAGGTTAGAACGAGAACTATACAGCTCCGTTTGCACAGTCGTCATTGCAGATATACTCGCAACATTTGCGGAAAGTGTGTATAGTTAATCTATTCACGCAGGCGTGCGCACAGGAGGGGAGGGGGGGGGCGGAGAGACGGGATTTAAGGGTGCACTATCTTGGAACCTGATATCGTATTTGCGAGAGTCTTAGAACCTGGGCCCGTATTTATAAGTGCAGTGTGCTGGAACCTGGCGCCGTATTCATGGGTGCGTTGTCTTAGAACCAGGGATCGTATTTAAGGGTGCAGAGTATTAGAACCTGGGACCGTATTTATGGGGACAGTGTCCTGGAACCTGGTGTCGTATTCATGGGCCCAGTGTCTTGAAACCTGGGGCCGTATTTGAGTGTGCAGTGTCTCCCCTGTCACTATAATTCATGGTCTTTTCATTTCCAGAAAGATCGAATCTCACGTTCTGGCCAGTTGTCGGTCCCTTTAACCACCTCGCGGACGCCATAATGCAGCTCCGTTCAATTCAATATCCGAGCCGCGCGCTATTTATCGCATAAAGCCTTCTCGCCCGTGCATGGTTGTTCGAAGCGAGTGCAGACTTTCTTTTTGTCTTTTTTTTTTATTGGCAGGCCTCTCCTCCTCTCTCTGTCCCACGTCGCGCTGCCGCACTCCTCTCCCACTCGCGTGCTGCCCCTCCCGGTGTTTTATGCGATCTACGTGCCGTGCCATGCCGTATATAGAGTACTGAAAAAGAAAAAAAAAAATCAAGAGAGAGTACAAGAGCTCAGTGTATATAATGTGCTCGGCCAAATGAGGCGCGGTCCGGTTGCGTCGCCTCTCTGGCAGAGAGTGAAAAAAACGGAAATAAAATGAAAGGTCACCGTGGCAAGAAAAGGTCGCCTTTGCATCCGTTACGTGCGTAGAGCGCGGCGCGGCCCATTTCGGTATCTCGCGGGAATTGAGAAAAGAAAGCGCTGAGCCGTGTCCCGAATATATCCTGAAAGTTGCACTAAAGTAGTTTACAATGGCTAAATTACACTCTTCTAAAACTTCATTTATTTATTATTGTTATGTTTTGTTCATATCGGGGTAAGGGCTTGGTTATCGGAAGCGGAAATTGAAGGTCGAAATTTCTTTTCTTTTCTTTTTATTTATTTATTTATTTATTTATTTATTTATTTTGTCGTGAGGTATCCGTAGCGTCGTTATTTTGCTTTGACATCACAGATTTCACAGTCTTGCGTTTCTATTATTTCATACTTAGGTCTATTCATAGAAAATTTAAGGGCGCAAATAGAAAGTCTCAGGACGAAAAAAAGGTATACGCACACGCCATCTTGCGGTGCGTGTGTGTGTACATTTCGTCGTCCTGCGTCTTTCTATTTGCGCTCTAAGTTTTCGATGAATATGCAATACCAACTAGCCCACCTATCCATCCTGTTATCTCTTGGCCGTTGCGGCTCACAAAACGTTCATAAACCTTAATCGTTCATCACAACTTTCTTTTTATTGGTTCTCCCTAAGGTAACACAAAGCGGAAATAATTATAGCTACATCGCTAAATGATAAATTAACAATTTGCACAAATAAATCCACTTTCCCTCGCTTCATGATCTTACGGCTGCCTTCCACTGTACATGCAAATGCAGGGCTTCTCCAAAATAACCGTGTGTCTACGAACCGGCCAAGTCCATTACATCGGGCGGAGGCTTGGCTCGTTGTTTTAACGAAGTAGGCTGGTCCGTCCACCTTAGTTGCCCCGTAATGAGGCGAGAATAAATGTTTTAAAGCCACGCCGCGCCAGTGCCGAATTGTTTTTCGTGCATAGTTCTAGGGAGGCTGTCTCGAAGCTTTCTTCTTTCTTTCTTTCTTTCTTTCTTTCTTTCTTTCTTTCTTTCTTTTTACTTCTTTTTCTTTCTTTCTTTCATGGTTGTCCCGCCAGACCATAAAAGTAGGTGTGTGCTTGGTTAATCATTCGGTGAACTCAACCAACGCGACTGCTGCGCTTCCTCACATTAATGATGATGATAGCTTAGTAATGTTTCTTGCTAGGTGTGTATAACGAGTCGGAGTTGCGCGTCTGCATGCTCTTAACCCGAATTGCCACGCGCTCTTCGCAAGCCGCGCTCTGTCGCGCTTGGAACGTTGCATACACGGCGTCGCTTCTCGCAATGCGGCGGCCTGTGCAAACTCACCCGTGCGCCTTCCTTCGTCGTTCGGTATACGTTGTACGTACCACGGGCGGGTTATTCCCCGGACGCAACGCCTTTCTCGTTTCTAAAAAACACTTCTCGCGCGAGCCTTTTCTTGCGTTGCACGCTCCGTCGCAAAAAGTCTTCGGTGTGTGTGTCAAGGCAAGCGCTTTTCCACCGCGTGGTGCATGTACGCGATGCCTTGTTGCCTTTCTGAGGCGAAACGTTCTTTGCCTTTTTCCACGTAGCCTCACGTTCGAAATCGCTTCCATACCGGATATGCCCTATCTACATACATATAGTCGCACTCAATATGACTTGCGACACGGGAGCGCGTGGAGTCGTGAGCTCAAAGTTCACCCATGTGGCTTCCACTGGACTTTATTTCCGCAACTGTATGCGCTGTTCTCTCACTTGGGGACAATCCTAAATAGGAAAACCTCATTCATGCGTGGAAGTCAAGGCAATGATTTGAAGCCATGCGCAATCTTTTGAGCTCGTGAGTCCACGCGCTCCCATGTTGAGTCACATAGTCACATTGACGGATATGCCGCGTGTGTATGTATATATATATATATATATAATATATATATATATATATATATATGCATGTGGACCGCTTGATAAGTTCCGGATGTTGTCTTGCCGGTCATCGTCATCATCAGGTCTACTTACGTCCACTTCAGGAGGCCTTTCTCACTGCACGGTGTCCAACCCAGCCTTTGCTGCGCGAGCTCTAGCCGATTCCATTGTACGTCTATAACAAACCGAGAAACACAATAATCACTCGCTCAAATCAATCAGGCAAATCTCTTATGGATGCCGACACCGTATACGCAACGTCGAACGCCATCAATTCATTCGCACGTCCAGCGCGCCGCTCGCGATGGAATATAAAACAGTGGCTTTCCGGGCACGTTGCACATTTAATGCGGCGAGAGAGACCACCGTCGCACATATACATATATATACACACACGCAGGCGGGTGGCGAAAACGGGCGCAGAATTCGTGGTCTCCATGGCAACGGCTGCCGCTAAAGTGGCCGGCCGTCGGTCAGGACGGGCCGTGAAACGCCGCGCCTCTATCGACGAGAAAAAATAAAAATAAAAATAAACAAGAATACAAACGGGAGTGGTGGCTCTATATCACGCATGAACGGCCCCCAGAGCGCCACCGAAGCAGTGACCCAGAAGTAAGAGGGCCCTGTGCGGCTTGGCTCCGGCTCGGCTTTGGCTTGGCAACAAGGAGCCCGCCCGCCCGTCCGCTGGCATCTGCATAATGCGGCGAGAAAGAGGCCTGTCAACTCGGAAGTCATTCGTAGCCGAGGAAGAGGAGGAGTGGAAAAAGAGGAAATTCAAGCGGAAGCTCCGTCGTACTCGGGGAATTATCAGGTGTATAGCGCGTGTGTGTTACAAGGCACTCCACCGAATAATAAGGATGGGACGGTGCGCGTATAAAGGACGTTCTCGACTCTTCGCCGCCGGTAACTTGCCACTGTCACTAAAGTGAAAAGTGTACGACCATCGTTTTTTGGCCATTTCTAACATACGGGGCAGAAACGTGGAAAATAACAGTGACTCGAAATAAGAACAATGAAATTCGAAACAAGAGATAACAAACAGTCGACTGAGGAGAAAAAGATGGTTTTAAGGGACCGGGTGACTTATTCTTCCCACGCCCTCAGTTTTCTTAAACGGAAAATAAAATGATTGATTGATTGATCTATCGATTGATTGATTGATCGATTCATTCATTCAGTTTGTCACCAGAAAACTCTGGATGGTCTTCAGGGCTAAAAGCTTCTGTAGATTTTTTTATTTATTTATTTATTTATTTATTTATTTATTTATTTATTTATTTATTTATTTATTTATTTATTTATTTATTTATTGAAAATGAGCAAGAATCGGGGTGCTTATCATTCATTGGATTGACATTGAGTGGAGAAAAGGTTACTGTTATGACATCGGACAGCCAACACCAACGAACATTAGCAGTCTTTCAGCTAACCTTACTTAACACTTGCTAGCACTATCCATTATCCAACAGATTGCGGATATTAGACGACGCTGGCAGTACGCGGTTGAATACGGCAGTCTAATTCGATCAGAAATGTTCCGCACGCCCCAGTTAGACAGTTCGTTAGGAGGAAGCCCAGAAGGGCATCGCCCCCAAAGAAATAATAATAATAATAACAAAATTAAAATAGCGTAAATTCTACATAGTGTGCCAAGTCTTGTCTGGCGAGACATTGGAATGCCGACGGTGTCGCCACAGTCTGTGCCTTTCTCTACGGCACTAGCCCGTGTCCAGTGAGTGCCGATCGATTTTACGCGCTACGCTGATTGGCTGACAGTGCGTTATGCTTAGCCTGGGGATCTAAACCGGGTACATTCTTACGTGCGTGCAGATACAATAGGCTATGGTATAGTAGTCAATGCAACTGCATTCTCCTCGTCTAGGTATTTGGACGATATATATATATATATATATATATATATATATATATATATAGACACGCGTAGGGTCGAGATCCAGTCGCCCGCGTGTTTCGAGTCACGTTTTGCGAAGCTGTCAAATAGTCCCACCGTAAAAAATAGCGTGCTCGGCAAGTTGGCACGTCTTTCAATCTTTAAAAATAGGAAATGAATAGCGCGAATGACGGGAGTTTGTGAACAACAAAAGTATCTGGAATAAACTGCTCTGTTATTACATACTAGTGTCTTTTTTTATATAAACTTATTTCATACTTTCAGCGTTGGCTGGGCATGCTCAGCCAACGGGAGGGGGAGAGGGGGTGTTCATTGCGATATACGCGTGGCTCTTTTCATGGACAAAAATGCGTTGACTTGGGCTACGTCGACAGTACACGAATAATTGGACGCAAGGTGTCTTTTGGGACTTGTTACGTAGCGCTTAGTTCTTAGCACTTTTGCTCTTACACATCGCCCGCCTCATGTATCCCCTCCTCACGGGCAGGGTATATCAAAAGGACAAATTCTACACTCTAAGAAAAAAAAAGTATGTGTGACTCCTTTCGGGTAGTACTGTCTTGCCACGTATATGACTCTCTTGAGGGTCACACGACTCTCCGAAGAGAATATAATAACCCCCCAAAGGGAGTTGACGTGCATCTTCTAAGAGAGTCATCTTCTAAGAGAGTCATATACGTGGCAAGCCAGAACTCTCAAAAAAGAGTCAAATGACTCTTTTTTTTCTTAGAAGTGTAGTTAACCCCTGCATTCCTTGTGTTCTCTCTTCTCTCTCTCTCTCTCTCAATGTCTCTATCTCACTTTTTTTTTTGTCCTAGGTATGTTCTGTCTACCGAACTTTCTTTCTCCCCCTCGCGCGTTTGCCTTCTCTTGGCAATCCTGTCTTTTACTCTTAATGACCAGCGGTTATCTTGCCTGTGTGCTACGTGCCCTGCCTATGCCTATTTCATTCCCATGTCCCACGTTAGGGGGGAACATGAGATTAGAAGTTCGTGGGTACAACTTGGCAGCAGCTAGCTCAGGACCTTGTTGATTGGCGGAACGTGGTGAGGCCTTTGCGCTGCAGTGGGCGTAGTCAGGCATCATGATGCTGATGATGATGTATTTGTCAACTGCAAGTTCTTAGAAGAGTCGAGAATTCTATATACCGTAGACTTACAATGACAGAACAGGTACTGATTTGCAAGTATTGTGCTACGTCGGACATTAGCGTTTACGAAACCCAGAATGGGCAGCCACACTTTCTTCCTTTCTTCATTTCTCTACTCATTTTGCCAGGACCTGGCTGGCAAGCGAGCGTTCATCATTCGGTTGGCACTCGCGCCCACGGCTGCCAAGGTCTAAAAGCGGCACGACGTCGTCCGCGGATTAATCGAGCTAGGGCGCCGCGGCCTGCGCAATCCGCATCTTTGTGAGGCCCCACCTGTAAGGGGCGCGCAGGCTCCCGCTGTCTTCACCGAGCTTTTCTCGGTGAAGTCTGGCCCAAGGTCTAGCTGTAGCTCTAGTTCGCTATATAGCGCTCGCCTGATTCCAAACGCCGTCGTCGTCGTCGTGACGTGGTTCCTGGCACGTCGCCTCTTCGCTCACGGCGTGCGCGCACGGTCTCCGATCTCCGAAGTACAGCAGCGACTAGCGTCTTCGCGGGCGACGGCCTTGCGCCGCTGTGCCAGCCGGCATCTGGGTGACAGATGACGCTTGCTGGGCGCATCTCTATTCGAGGCAGGCGCATGCCATCCCTCCGTCACGACTCTGTGAGATCAGTCACCGTTCTCTCATAGTCCGTATTTCGGTATCAGGACTCCAGGAGGGCAGTGAGTGAATATAGGAATTGAGCGACAACCGCAAGGCGTGCTCTGTTCTTGCAGCTGAATGGTATTTCGTTTGTTGTTGTTGTTTACCACGCCCAAATAAACGCTAATAGACAATATAACGAGGAGATGGGAACCGATGGGCTCTATTTATGTGCTTCCTTACGATCTAAAAATCTGCTAAAACTTGGCGGCGGGGACATTGTCGTGGCATATGGTGATGATGATCTTCTTCCTGATGGTGCTCACCCACTACGGGGGATGGGCGAAGTACCGGGCGGAAATATGTTTGATAAGGACCTACGAAGCTAAGGGAAACTGGAAATTTATATTAAAGATGAAACATCGAATAAATGAAAATGCTAAACCAGCAAGCGGTCAGACTACCACGTGGGATTTTTGGTGGAGTTATTAACCCACGTGGTGGTAAATGTCTGGATCTAAAGCCAGAACATCTTGCAAGAACATCCTTCTCTTGCTCCTCCTTCTTGAAACGTCCTTTCGTATAGGTTTACGGACTTTATATGCATTCCATATAAATTCAGCGAAATGTTCCCAGGAATCGTAAGGAAAGCAATCGGAATATTCGAACGCGTTAAAGAGTCAGTCACTGCACACTCTAAGAACAAGAGAGTCATTTGGCTCTTTTTTGGGAGTCCTGACTTGCGATGTATATGACTCTCCTTAAGGAAACACATTCACTTTCTTTCGAGATCATTATGCTCTCTTTGGAGAGTCGTGGGACCCAAAAGAGAGTTAACGTTACTCTTTAAAGGGAGTCATATAGTGGCTAGTCAGGACTCACCGAAAGGAGCCACACATACTCTCCGTTCTTTTTCTTTTTTTTTTTTCTTGGAGTGCAAACGCAGGAGCAGAGCCCGTTGGGCACCTCGCATGGTCTTCAGGAGCCGGGCTCGATGCACAAGTGGGAAATAAGGCCGGTCAGAAAAAGCCTATATATGGGCTTTCTCTGACCAGCCGTGGTATAGATTAGCAAGCAAGGTGTCACGCTCGTAAGCCCGAGGATGCGGGTTCGATTCCCGTGTACGGTGGTCGCATTTTGACAAGGACGAAATGCGATAACACACGTGTACTGATTTAGGTGCACGTTACAGAGCCCCGGGTGATCGAAATTGACCCTGATTCCCCCACACGGCGTGCCTCGTGATGACATCGCGGTTTTGATGCATAGAGCCCTAGATAGAGAGAGAGAGTCAAGAAAAGAAAGCAAGAAAAGGCAGGGAGGTTAATTATCCAGACACACGTCCGGCGGTTTGCTACCCTGCACTGGGGAAAGGGATAAAGGGGCGAAAAGAGAGAGGGGGACAAAATCACGCGCACACTTGGGGAAGCACATCAAGTCTACAGGCGGTCACACTTAAATTACTATTAAATTATTAGTATAGGCTTATCCACACTGCAGCATATCACCCTATCTGTACTGTCGCGTATTTGGCTCGTGTAGTGTGTGTCTGAGCGGTATGCGGGATGTTACGCCACTTGTGAGACGTGCGAATAGGCTTTCGTTGTTTTTTGCGCGTGTCATGCATCGTCGTCGTGCAAGCTCGCCGTGGCCGCGTGCACCACGCGATCACGTGCAATGCATACACAGCCCTTATGTATAGATGAGCGCGCGTGCGCTCGGCCAAGCGCGACCCGCTCGGCTCGGCCCACGCACGCAGCGTGCCGCAGCAGGTGCGGCGGCGACGACGAGGGCTCACGTGTTTGTGCGAGTTGACGCGCATGGTCGGCGTTGAGCGCAGGCGTGAATGAACCGGCGCTGACGCCTATATCAGCACTGCCGCGCTCAGCTGAGTGAGACCATTCAGCGCTGACGTTGTGGAGTTATATATGCGCCATGTGCCATCTATACACCCGAGTGCTTCTGTGCAGCGGCGACGGAGTCGCTTCTGTAGTGTTCTGTGTTCGCGTGTACCGTGCTGACTTTGGGAAATTCGCGTTCCTTGGTGGTACTAGCCTTACAAAAACGGATTTAGACAGTCTGGTTTCGACTGTCTAAATGGTTTAGACAGTCTGTAGACTGTCTAAACCATTTTTAGACAGTCTGTACACTGTCTGAATCTATTTTTGTAAGGGCACGGACATCAGAGTTTATGTCGACAATTGATTGATTGATTGATTGATTGATTGATTGATTGATTGATTGATTGATTGTTTGATTGATTGATTGATTGATTGATCGATTGATTGATTGATTGATTCAAAGAAAGAGAGAGAGACGGACGGATATATCACTATTCGTGTAGGCAGAGGGTGTCGTATCCCCCCCCCCCTGAAGTTTTTCAATTTTGCATGCATACAGACGCAAGCACGAACGTACATGAAGTGTGGTTGAACATTTCCTTCAACGGGTGCCCGTCGTCGTCGACGGATTCGAACTCACGCCCTCGGCATCGACGCTTCTGGTTTAACCGGCGCTCAGTGCTCCGGCTCGCGCTTTTGAGTCCAGATAACCCGATGAAGCGCTCGGTTCCGAGCCTCGCGGCTGTCGTCCGCCAGAGGGGCTTCGTTCGGTGCGTAAGCGGTGCACTCAATGATAACAGTGGTGTGGCTGGAGAAAGCCTTATCTGCGTCGCCGCCGACGCCGCCGGATCATCTTTGCCGCTGCTGCTGTCGCCATTCTGATATGCACAACTCGCGAGACCTCCAGCAATCTTGCGCCTCGATAATCCTCCTGAACACTCGCGTAGCGGTGCGCGAGTTGTGAAAATCGAGGCAAGTGTGTCCTCACCCTCACCCCCTTCTAATCTAATCGGTGATAGCTCGACTGCACCCAGCGTATACTGCTCTTAGCGAGACGGGTCGTAAACGTCCGTCGTGGAGGCTTCATAAAGCTGCAAGAAAAGTGCAAGAAAAGGAAGTTGGGTGTGTGTGAAGCAGGTGTTATCGGATTGAAACGGCAGCGGCGTATTCGCGGATACCGCGGACATGCGTAAGGCGAATTAAGCCAAACCGTCTAAAAGCCGTTACGTTTTTGCGTAGTAACTGGTTGCTCATTCGGCCACAAAACTGAGAGACCTATAGGTAAATTACTGTCGACAGCGCTGTACCCCACATCAACCAATTGCAAGAGGAAGGAATATAGAGGGTAGAACAAGACGAAAGGAAGCAATTTACGTAATGCGCTGGGACGAGAGAAGAACGAGTCAACAAAAGCGACGCGGAGAAAAGAAAAAAAAGCGATAGTTCGCTTATGGAGTCACTTAGACATGCTGCTCGCTCTAAGTGGTTCAGCAGGAAACAGGACAAGACCGAAGAAATACGACGACACGCGCTTTTTGAGTCCCTTTTTTTTTTCCCTCCTGACGGCTTTCGCGCAGAGCCATTTAGAGTGCAATCAAAAACCATTTATAGCAAATTCCTCTGTACTCCTCCCTCTCTTTTTTTATCTGTATATTTATTCACTGCGTACTCGATCCCTTTCTTTTTTTTGTATCTGTATATTTATTCATTATATATATATATATATATATATATATATATATATATATAAATATCTGTCTGTCTCTGTTCAGTCGCTCGCAGAAAGGTTACCGTACCGGAACAGCGGGGCGTCGCAGCCTCCGCATTTTTTACGAGCTGCCCACGAAACCAATGACGTCATGTCCCAGTTTTTCACTATTACGCGCGCGCGTTTGTATCGACAGCAGCAGCAGCGCAGGAGCAGTCCACTGACGTGCTCTAGAGGGATGAAGGAATGAAGGGAGGGCGGGAGGTGAGGAGGGTAGTGGCACTCTAGAGGGATGAAGGGAGACAGAAGTGGGCAAGGAGGAAAAGCGGCAGGGATGGACGCCGCCGATCATCGTTGCGACTTCGACTCTCCCCTGTAAAGCCGCGGCGTTAGCGAGCGAACCCGCTGCTGCTGCTGCTGCTGCGCCACTCTACGTCGATGCGAGGCGGTGAAGCTCGCCTTCTCCGCGGGGCAGTAGCAGTCAGAAGAACAGCTGGCAGGCTGCGCCTTCGTGACGGCTGGTCGATGCGTGGCACCTGCCTCCACCTTCGCCCTCGGCCTGTCAGAGGCTGCTTTGGCGCTTTTGTCCGCCTACACATTGCTTCACTGTGACGTAACGTAGCGTCGCTTCCAGAGTGCGCTGACGATGTGTGTGTGTGTGTGGGGGGGGGGGGGGGGGGGGGATATAGATAGATACCTCTAGTAGTGCCCCCTCTCTCTCCCCCCGGTCTTGTTTACGCTGGCTCCAGTACACACAATGCGCGGCACCGTTTGGCTCTGGCGGTATGACAGTGCGCGTACGCCAGGTTCCCTGCTGCTTTTGTCTCCCAGCGAGCTGCGAGAGCAACTTCACCGCTCCGCAAACACACAGACACACACCTGCGAAATTTGGTGCTCAGAGGGGGGTCACCTTGCGCGATTCCCGTTATGGCGTGGCAGTCACCATATCTTTTGGTATCGGGTTTCAGCGACAAAGTAATATAGCTCTTTCCCTGGAACGAAAGTCTTGCCAGGACGCGGGGTTCCCGAATAAATGCGAATTTCTTCTCCTCCGTCAGTCAATTCATCAACTCTGAAATATTTTTGCCGCGTAGCTGTCCTAGTCTACCCTGTGCCGTCGTCGTCGTCGTCGTGGTAGTAGTAGTAGTAGTAGTAGTAGTAGTAGTAGTAGTAGTAGTAGTAGTAGTAGCAGCAGTAGTAGTATTAGTAGTACGCGTCACGTTGGTCCCGTGACCAGAAAGGGGAGTGAATAAAAAAATAAAACGAAATGATCGTGGTGATCGTGCTGGAAATGATGACGGTGATGCACGTGATCTCGCTAGCCAATCACATACACTAGCGCGCTTAAAGCTTCACCGTCCGACGGTTAATTCTGACGGCGTGGAACTGACAGATTTTTTTTGTTTACTTCATTACAAAGCAATATGCCAAAAATCGATAAGCAATAACGCTCTATCTCGCGCTGCATGCGAGATAACAGATCTTTCTTTTTCATCTCGAAACGCATTCGAGAAAATGAGTGCGGGAAAGATCAATGAAATTCAATATCTTTGTGCACGGGTAGGAGCATGTGCTCTGTGTGTGTTGTGTATGTGAGTGCAAGAACGCGAGTCAGACTGACAAAGCGGAACCGACGCGTGGTGTTCCTATTGAGTGATTTCCCACACAGGTGCAATTCGTTTTCCTCTATACTATGGAACAATGTTTCATCCCATATCGAAAAACTCCGGTCAGCCGCACTGATACGATGGCCCCTGCTTGCCGACATTGATTCGTTGTTTCCATGATTCGGTTATGTTGGTTGTTTTTTTTATCTTTACATCTCAGCGGTATATTGCTTCATTTTAAGCAGTCTTTTTCGATCGTATCTAGCTATGATTTCTAGTGGAACAGTAACGGATTTTAGTGACAGGCCTTATCCGCTGCAGTGCACGTGATGTTTACGTCATAAAGGGGAACCGGCGCGGCGCTTGATGAAGCTTCGTGTATGGCAGCTTAGTCATGTAGTGTGATGGGCAGCTTGCACACAGATCGGCTAAGCTCTTCTCTTATGGATTCGAACCGCTTCGCGACTTCGTAAGTTGGTTCGTTTTCTACAAAATATTGTGGTATGGCTAATTGGCAATGATTATGCATGTGCACATGATTGCCTTGACGCGCGTTTATAGATAGGCTATTTGCCTGGAAATGTACTTTCAACCGAATGTTTATTTAATCTTGAATACAACTCCAAGAAAGGTACAGGAGCGAAAGGCGAGCAATGCCTGACGGGGGCCCCTGCACCTGCAACATAATACAACAGCATTTTACGTTATTTATGGCAGTTCATTGGCAGTGAATGAAATACACACGGTCTTTATATATTTCCCGCGCAGTGAATGAGTTGCACATCACTAACAACAGTATTAATTTGGCGAAGTCATTGCGCTATCATTCATTCTTAAAATATATTTTGACATAATAAGAAAACAAAAGGCTGATAGGCAGCAAAAACAAAACTAAACAGAAAAGAAACAAAAAAAAGTTAAACAAAGAGAATTTTTTTGTTTTGTTTTAAGCCTGAAATAAATGATGACGTGGGGACGTCTAAAAGGTTCGAGCTCAGACATCAGACGTGTGCGTGCACTATATTTCGTTTCATATGTAGGTGGCTATAGCAGCGTCATAGTTTGGTCTAGTAATGTTTAGAGAAACCGTAAGCTTATTGCGCGGCCTCCGGTATCCGGCCCGTCGCAGTCGCGTCGCTTGATCTCTGAGGCCATCGCTCGCGTTACTCGCCGTCTTTCTACTATAGGTTTGCCATCGCTGGAAGCGACCTCAGAGCGAAACTCTTAAGGATATTGGTTCTGGCCGTGATTTAAGGAAGCTTTTAACTTAAAACTGTGGACTCGTGGTGTCTTTCCGGCCTTTCCTCCGCGAATGCCTCCGGTTAGTGCGAGCTGTGTAAATTACGACGGACACTCAGACATCTTGAAATGAGCCGACGTCGAAAGAACGGGAAATGTATTTTGATGGCCGCTTCTGAGTTCGTCATCGTGTTGTGTTGTGCCTAAAGGAGTGTGTAGAGTCCCGTTGAGCGGTCTTGCCTTATTTGTACAGGTCTTCGGTCTCGTACTTGTCCTTTTTATTATGCATTATTTTTCTTCTTTTGCCGGTCTTTAACGGTTTACGGCGGCAAGCCGTAAACATCGCGAGGGGCCGAGCTAATGGCTACGGCTCGGCTAATAGCCGCGGTAACTGCCCGATGTGCGCTCGTGCGCGAAAAAAAGAAAGAAAAAAGAAAAAAAAAGGCCGTAATTCGTCTCGAAACGGGCAATGTCCTCGTAAATCTGTGTCCTCCGGCCCAGACACGACATTTTGTCCCTCGAAAACGAGAACTGACGTCGCGAGCTTACAATGTGTTGTTGCGGCGACCCGGAAAAAACGAGGGGACAGGGCAGCAAAAATATAAATAAAACGAAAAAGCGGCTCGTGCACACACACGCAGATGTGACTCCTCGTTTAGAGGGAGTAAATGGTGACACCTCTTTTTGCTCTCAGTAACCGTTTTTGTTGCCCTGACGAGGGGTTGATGGGGGGACGTGCGCCTAAAGTGCACCCCCGTTTATTTTGGTTCCCGAAGGGTTGAAAAATGCGCCCGTCGACCCCTAAACACACGATCCGCTTCGTGAGCGGAAAAACAAAACAGCCGCGTTTGTTTCCGCTGGCGTGTCCCGTTTCAAACGCGTATATTTGGTATACTGTCTCAGTAAACTGGAAGATGCTGGTGCTGTTGCGCTTCGAGACATTTGAGACTCTCCAGAGCCGAGTGGACGACTTCACTTAAACAACTGAGATAACATATTCACATAACTACTGCTAAAGATATGCCCTCCCCCATCCTCACATTCCTTTGTTAACTGTTGTCAGCTTGCACCAATTCAAGTGGGCAACATTACCGAGATAGGATTCGAGCGTGATGTCAAAAGCAGCGTTGAATGGCACTACTAGGAACCGTGATATTTCTGCGATGTCCCAATAGCAAACTCATAACTGTACGCTCAGGGTAGTAAATGCAAGCATTCCTGCAAGCTCCAGAAAAAACTATCGGCTGCGCGCGCGCTTACGGCAGGTATCGCACACTGCAAGCCAACGCTGCGCGGATTCTCAGACCGCGCAGTGCTAGAGAGCCTTCCCTACGCACACACACCTTGTGTTGCCGCGAATATCATAAACGATTCAATACGGCCGAAGTTTATAGTCTCCGGTCTATGTGCATGGAACTTTTTTGGAGAAGAAAAGTTCGCGCAATGTCCGAGCACGAACTTTTTGAGACCGCCAACGAGGGCCTCACTCTCGGCATAATTCGTTAGCTCGGCACGAACTGGAGGCGTGACCGATCACTTGATGCAACTAATTCAGAATCCTTTTGAAATCTGGATGGACGCTCCCGCCGGATGCGGAGACGATGCCTTTGCTCGGTTCTCTTCCGCGTCCGAGTTGGGCTTCTCCTTTGTACTCGCAGTTCGAGCAGTGAAGAAAGCTTTGCCGGAGCTGCGCGCGTAGCGTACGCGTTTTCTTTACCCATTCCCTTTATTTCGTTTTTCGCCCATTGCTTAGTTGTTTAGATTGTTTAGATTGGTAATGATGGATCATTGCCAACTATCCCGATCAAATTGCCTGTTAGTTTTCCTATTCGTTTAACACCGGCAGACAAACGCGAAGGTAGGCCACGTTAGAGTCGGCTTTCGCGAAACACAATTAAGAAATTTAAAATACGCAATTACACGTCGTGGTATAGCTTACTGGCTATGGTGTTGCACCGCAAAGCTCGGAAGACGCGGGTTCGACTCCCTGCTCCGCAATTGGTCGTGTGCGAAATGCAAGAACAAGTGTGTACTTAAATATATTTAGGTGCATGTTAAAGAACCTCACGTGGTCAAAATTAATCCGATTTCTCTCATAGGGTCGCGTGCCTCATAATCGTAATCTAGGTTATGGCACGTAAAACACCAGAGGTGATTCGATTAAATTCTGCGTGTCTTCAAAAGCTGCGATGGAGTGTTAGAGGCACAGCTTACAGGGCCCCTAAACAACATCTGAAAATACGAAGAACGAGCGTGCTACTCTCTCCTGGCGTTACCCGTCTTTTCGGCACAATTCGTGACGCAAGCGGCCTGTTCACGTGACGTCACGAGGAAATAAGCTCCCTATTGGTCCATATACGAGGGATATCAGTTGTGAATCGTCTCCTACCCTGCTTTGCCACTGAGTCGCACGCCCGTTCTGCCTCGTCTCACATGACGTCACGCGCGATCAACTGATTTCGCTTCCTTTCGTGAGTTTTCAACTCTGCAAGCGGAGATAACAGCTTATTGGAACATAAGAGATCGCTAACCGGAGGCTCGCCGTCTAATCTATCTTTACATTGCCGAGAGTGTAAATACACGCCGAAATTCGATCAAATGCGATGAACTTGCATAAAGAAGAAATCAAGTGCCTGAACAGTTATCTCCCACGTAGACCCCCACACTTGCCCGATTGATAGGCATCGCCTCTTGCCTGGGCATGCGCAGATACGTTTTTATGCCTACTTTCTTTTTCTCACTTTCTTTTCAGTTGTTAGTCGGCGTCTGTGTTCTCTTGAGTTCTTGCTTGTGTCCGTGTTTGCACGCCCTGTCTTTTAACGCGAGAACTGCGTGTAGCCGAATAAGCGCGAAATCCTGATAGGCTCACCGCTTAGTGCTGACATTGTCCACGTGTTTTACGGAGAAATAAGCGCCGAGGAGGAGATAGCTCCTGTATGAAGGGTAGTGAAGTCGAGAAGGAAACCACTCTCTCGTCTTTGAACTCGGAGTGGTTTGGAGGGGGGGGGGGGTCCTTTAATTTGCACGTATACGACTCCGGAGCATTTGGTTTGTCGGCGGCTGCACCGCGAGCCTTGAAGACGCGGTCCTCGGCAGTGGGGTGCGCGTCGGAGCGCGAGACGTGCTCTAGCTCTCTGGCCTGGCGGTATTAATGGCCATTCCACCCTCGAGACCCAACAGTCGTCTTCTTTAGGGGAGAGGGGAGGGGAGGAGGGGGGGGGGGGGGGGCTGGCTCCTGTATAGGTGTGCGGGGGACGCTGGCACAGTCCCACGCGTCTGCGTGCCGCGGTTTAATTTTGGCCCCTCCCGACTGAGAAGGGGCCCTCGGAAGAACGTTTTTGTTCGGCTGCCCCGCGCGGCACAAGAGGCAGCAGCGCCTGCGGTTCGTCTCTCTCTCTCTCTCTCTCTTTTCTAACCCTGCTTCTTGACCGCCTGGCCTTTTGGCTCAGCCGCGTTTGCTGCGCGGCGGAAGCACACTCGCGGGAACGGAGCCGGACTTGCTTTCTTTTTGAAACAATCGGCTGTATTATGGCCTCGCGTCGCGGGTACAAGTCCCGCGGCGGCGCCACCTGTAGGCGAATGCATGAGTGGATGCTCAGTACGCGAAAACCTACATATAAGCTGCCCAATATGACGTATATAAGATAACTGGGAGAGAGGTGCCCCGGCACCTGTCTCCTAAAGTTGGAACATGTTGGTATTCATCGTATTTTTTTCTCTTTTTTTTTTGGCGCTCAAGTACAGTTCATACATGGACATGGACAAACACTTCTCAGTTCAAACATTTGTTTCTTTTCACAAGCGAACGTCACATATCCAGACACACACACATGTATTATATATATATATATATATATATATATATATATATATATATATATATATATATATATATATATATATATATGCGTGCGCAGCCGCATCTGTACTAGTTGATAAATTGTGACGTCAACAAGCAACCAGGTTAGAAAACGCTTAACTGCATCATTACGATAATACTCTATAGAGATCTGCGCGAACAGTATCAATCCATACCATTCCGCTAATCACATTACGGTGCCGCCCACACAGTGTTATGTATCGGCAGTCTCGCCACGCTTCATCTATTTACAGTCTAGGTCAAGGGCCGCGACGTACGCCGCTACTAGCTATCCAATCAATACGAGGCTGGCCACATTGAAAGGTGCCCCACCCTGATCATGCAGTACGCTCGCGGTTTGCACCTATACACTGCGTGCGTGCGCGCGTCGGGCAAAAGGCCACGGCGTCGCCGATGTCCCGTACTAACGTCCCGCCAGCTTGATTGGTCAGTGTGAAGGACACTCTCGCCAAGTTACGAATATTTGATCGACGAGCCCCGCTCGGTAGTTGCGTGCAGCTTACGCAGTTAAAGGCCTGTCGCCGATCGCTCGGGCTTGGTTAATAGGACAAGCAGTGCATGCGTTCGATTGTGTCTATATGTATACGACGACGGGGCAAACAATGAGTGTATGGTCGAAGTCGGCGTGGTAATGTGTCCAGTGTTTGTCGACGCAGCACCTTCAGTGCAAACTGAACGTCAGGGCCAAGGCGTTGCTCCCCTTTGCTGCAGTGAACTGCGACACTTGTGACGTATGAGGGAAACTGTGTATGACGCGTTTCCTACGTGTCATTGTCCGGTATACAACGATGAGAAGATTGTCCTTCGATTAGCATTGTATAGGCCACTTAGATGACAGGTCAATAATTATAATCATTGGGGTTTAACGTCCTAAAACGACGATATACCCGTGGCCTCTGCGATCGGAAACGGCAGCGCGCCGGAGCTGATCGCGGAGGGCACGCGAAACCGTTCCTGTGTTCTCTGGGCTAGAGGCCCGTGTGCTTAGATTTAAGTGCACGTTAAAGAATCCCAGGTGCTCTAAACTTCTGGAGCCCTCCACTACAACCTTCTTCATAATCATATCGTGATTTTGGCACGTGAAACCCCGGAAATTATTATTATACCTAGATGCACGCTTCTTTGTGTGCGTGCACGTGTTACTAAAAAGTACGGGCTTATTTCCTTCCACCTCCTCCTCACCTTTAAGTCCCATTTCCCTTTTCCCCAGTGTAGGGTAGTCACTTTGGAGGAATGCAGCGCGCTTTTGACTAAGACAGGAGACACAGATAAACACGGACGAACACCGTCGTCAAAATCGCGCTGCATTCGTCCAACGTATGTAATACAAACTCGCCCACGTCAAAGTATTATAGGGTAGCCACCCGTGCTGTACCTAGTTGACTTTCCTACCCCTTTCACTTATGTTTTTCATTTACTACTTTCCTTTCCTCCTCTCCTCTTTCTGTTTCCCTTTCCCATTCCCCCAGCGTAGGGTAGTTAACCGGACATGTCTCTGGTTAACCTCCCTGCCTCCTTCCTTTTGTTTTTCTTCCTTCCTTCCTAGTGTTTCTCTCTCCATCCCCCTCCATCTCCATCGGAGGTATAGCTCATACTATATTGAAGCCGTCGATCGCCCTGTAGAAAGATTCGAGACACGCGCCAGCGGACCTTGCCTGCACCGTTGTCGATCGATTCAGGTCCGACATTTGACCGTCTCCCCTACGCTGTCTGGCTTTGCACGTTTTCTTCTTCTTTTGCGACCCCGTATCGGCTCGACTTTTACTCTAATCTATACTTGGTTTTCTTGCACAGTACGTCGGAAAGAGTCAGAGCGCGTACTCTTTCTTTTTTTGTTTCTCGATTCGGTGTTCGACAACCCTAAAGCTGGGATGAAGCTGCGGATCGCCCCTTTTGAAACACTCGACGCGACAGAGCGGTAAACGGGTGATAACCCTTACAGGCAGTTGAAGATACAGCTTTGCACTGAAGCGCTGAAACAACGTCACCTGTTTCACATCCTCGCCTCACCTATTCTTCTTTCTTTTTCTTCTCTTTGAACTAAGG
Organism: Rhipicephalus sanguineus; assembly: GCF_013339695.2. NCBI lineage: Eukaryota > Metazoa > Arthropoda > Arachnida > Ixodida > Ixodidae > Rhipicephalus > Rhipicephalus sanguineus. The sequence continues at coordinate 54,961,696 of NC_051186.1, forward strand.
TTGATCGTATCATGCATTGCCGTTGCTTTTCATTTTATAAGAGCCTTCGTGCGCACTACTACGCCATAAATCAAGTGTGACTAATGAATGTCATACCATAATAGAGTCGATAAGGCCCAGTAATATCAATCGCTACTTTCTTCCGTCTAATGTCCTCTCAGCCTCAGCGCTACACGTTAACACTGGCATACGATAGCGTTCAGCCAAAGAGGTACAGTCGGCCGCAAAATAATTCGTAGCGTAATGAGTCAGTTGTCTCAGAACGATTGCCCGTATCATTCGTTACATTCGAGAGTTTTTTTCGTGTCGCGTTTCAATCCGTAGTCACTGCAGTACATCGATGTCGACGCACCTCATGCTAAACATACAACCCACGTTTCGCAGTGCTTCAGTCGCTCCGTCAAATTTTCCGCGTGCGTAGGTAGTAGAGCATCTGAAGCGATATCGATATTACCCGCGTGTCGTAGACAGGGGAGTTTCCCTCGACGCGCGATATAGGATACGATATAGGTTTAGTTAGAAGAGGCCTTCACTCCATGGCGCGCCGCAGCCACCTTGCTTGGTGGGCCCTGCTTGTTTTGGCATCGCCCCTCCGTTTCCCACTCCACTTTGCGCGTAAATTGGCTCTGCGCTTGTGTCCACCGCGTGTGTGTGCGGGGAATTGGAGGAGAATGAGGAGGAAGAGAGGGAAGGAGAGGGAGAGGGGACGATGCGCAGCGAAGGAGAGGTCCTCTCCCCCTCTCTCTGGCACTGCAGCAGTAGTGGCGCAAAGCAGCGGCAGCCAGCGCGCTGCATTGATCGGGCCGACCCGGGGTCCCCGTGGCACAGTTTCTGCGCTCTAGCGCGCAGCGGCGCTGCGGCTCGCCCTCAGCCCTCTCCAAACCCCCCTCTCCATTTTGGCTGCGCGTGGGCCTGCTTGTATTCTTTCACTCTCCCCCACTCTTTCTCTCTCCCCCGCGACTGCGCGCGCGCACCCTTGGTTGACTCTTCCTCGACGTCGAAGGTTTCGAGGGAGCGTTTGTGGGTCCGCGAGCGAGAGTGGAGGCGTCGTCGTTGTGGCGTCCTCCTTCTCGAAAAACGCTGCTCCACACTGCCATGTCGACGTCGTCTTCGGAGCTCGACGTCGTCGGTGCTTGCGCAGTCCTCCTCGGGGAGGCGACGGCGGACTCGTGAATGCTGGCAACCCCTTTCTTCGGGACCTGTCCCGACCTGTTGTGGTGACGCAAGAAGTTGCGTGTTGTTGTGTGGTGGTGGTGGTGCTTTTATATAAAGCGCTGCCTCCTTTCTCTATCGACGTTAGCTACTCACGCGCTCACTCTCGTGTGCAGCGACCTTCGCCGCTTTCGGTTTCTGTGAGGAGCCGGGAGGCTCCGTGGTGGTGACGGCGGTGTTTTGTTATTGTTTTTGTTGTGGTCACCTCGCGACGTCTCCACTACACCGACCACCTCGGCGCGTAACGGCGGCAGGTCGGACCCGCGCTTGGTCGCGGGTTTGAGTCATGCCGATTGGACCACCGTTGTCCAGGACGACGAAGACGTCGAAGACATTGGTAAGAATCGGCACCGAGACCATTTTTGTTTAATTATATGTTGTTTAGGTGATGTTAGCGCATTCATACGGCGCCGGCTACTCCATTTCACAGATAGATAATAGTATTCGTGAAAATCGTAGCAATGCTAAAAAGAAAATTACACAAAATAGAACGTAGGGAGAGTTCTTGTAAGTCCATTCACGTAGAGATGCACGAAAAACGACACACCGACTCCGCGTATCTGGCTATTAGTTACGCCAGCGGTCAGGCGCTGGTGCGCAGGACATAACGTGTAAACGCCATACACAGGGTTGAAGGTTTTCATGGCTGTCGAACACAGTATTCATAACCAAGTTGGCCTGAGCCAATGAGAAATCGACGACACCGTTGCGTAACACTATTTTTAATGTCCTGAGAGACACTGAGAGTGTCCGTTACAAACCCGTGCAGGTATTAGAATGGTCGTCTAGTTGCACACGTTTAGGGGTTAGTTGATGCACTAATTCAAAAAGGAAGGATTGTGCAATGGTTGTGGTCCTTCCACGTTCGTTCACACGGCTTGTGCGACACCTGAAAAGCCGGAACTGTAGATTTATTTTTAATTTAATAAACGACATGGGCTAATACAAAGAAGCAGTATCATTTACCGTTGTCGTCATCGCTTGAAGTAGATAAATGTGAAATGAATAAAATAAAGGCAGTGTGGTTAACTAAACGTCGTCCTGTTCGCTGTACTCATGGCTACGGGAACAAGTAAAAAGACAGAGCAAAGACTTGAGTCTAGAAGGTTCATAAGCATGGTACAGAGTTTCTACGGTCAATACTGTAAGGCAAATGCTCCAAAAGCACAGCTCTCCCCGGCAGTCATACCTGTCGACTGTTAGCCACTTCCTCCCATCATGCTCTTCTGCCAGTCAACATTAGGGTTGCGTCACTTACTCTAAGCCAGAGTAAAAAGTTGCGCAAGGGCTTCCTGGGTTACGAGTTATTTAGGATGTGACTGCCTCGGTTGACTAGTTTCCTGGGCACCTTGCTTCTCGAACCTGCTTCTCCCCCCCCCCCCTCCCCCTCTTTCTCTCTCTCTCTCTTAAGTAAGCAGTGGTTGTGTCCCTCCGTGTGTAGTCGCCAGCCTTTCCTGTTGACTTCATTGTCATTCGCGCTTGTGTGTATTCATATCGTATAATAATAACCTTCAACTTGGTTCTTATCCCACTCAGAAGAGGCTGCATACGCACTTGTACACGCCAAGATAGCGCATGCGTGGAAAACAACAGCCCCCAATGAAACAACCAAATGAATCCAATAGACAGTTAGGGCCAGGAAAATTAATTGTTGTCTTTAACTGTAGTGTAGTAATAATCGCGTAAATTTACACGAATTAAAGTTGACGAAAGAATCACCCTTTCCGTCGGTGGTTTTACGATGAAACAAGCCCCTCGAAAGAAAGTCTCTTTAGTTCAGCCCCGATAAAGATGATATACAAAACTTCTCGAACAAAGCTCGACAAACACTTCTTATTAGACCTACGCAGCATATTTCAATAACAGGCGTAAAATGTTTCAGTAGGTCGACTTGCAAGACGTATGCGATTTCAGTGCTATAGGTTTCGGCTTCCCTGTGTCGTGTGCCATTTAAGGGGGTGCACTCATTGTATCGTATTTCACTTTGATTTTTATTCGCAACAGGTATTATACGTTTCGCGTGAGTGAATGTTTTTCAAGTATCCCAGACATCGTATAAATGATGACCTTGTATCCGCAATTCCTGCAGAGAGCTGCAGCTTCTCGTATAGTTTCCGCATTCTTTAAACTTGGCAGCACTATGGCTCACTGACTAATCGAAAGAATCTGAATTCGTTCCGTACACTCTCTTTCTGATTCAAAGAAAGAAAGAAATGCCGTGAAACTAAATTTTCTATCGATAAATTCTTCGTGCCTGAAGGGTTTATCTTAATAGAATTAAAAATGCCGCCGCAGTAAAGACGCCTCTGCAGAAATGAATGAATGGTGGGTTGATTTGACACTGCCAATACAAGGTTATCCCAGTGATTACAGGTTATCCCATATTATCGCAATATGTTACCGCAGTGATTGCCATTTAGGGTCATGAGCGCTGTGGAATAAAAATAATCGAATTAATTAAAATCAAACACTATAGGTTTCATGTACCAACAGCGCGATATGTTGAGTCACGCCGCTTTTTTTTTTTTGGGGGGGGGGGGTATACACGGAATAATTTTGACTACCTGGGGTGCTTTAACATACTCCTAAATCTAAGTACAAGGGGTTATTTTTTTTTTTACATTTCGACACCCCCCCCCCCCCCCCACTCCACACACACACACACACACATCGAAATGCGGCCGCCATTTGCCATTTGTCGGGAGTCGAACCCGCACCCTCGTGCTTCGCAACGCAATGTCGTAGCCTAAGGAATCGAATCGATGCAAAAGGGATTGTTTTTCTTCGTGCTGCTCCGTGTATCGACCTATCAGTATATCGACGACGATCACAACGAGCGCAGATTGACTAAACGAGTTCTAGCGGAAGCAACGCGCGCGCGCGCCAGTTAACTATACCACGTCCCGTATGGTTGATTGAATTGACCAATTGACGTCGACGGCCTGACTGCCGACGCAGTGACGTAACGCCTCTACCCGTGAATGGAGTTTGGTCCGTAAACGCGTTGCGGAGGCATAGGACAGCCGAGTTTGTGGCATCAATCTTTCTGCGGTGTGTCTATACAGCATAACCAAAGTAAACAAGTTTATTGCAGCGACCGTTTGTATCGACACACCCGCCACGCTGGTCTATAGTGGTTATGGCGCTCGACTGCTGACCCGAAGGTCGCGGGATCGAATCCCGGCCGCGGCGGCCTCATTTTCGATGGAAGCGAAGGTGCTCGATGCCCGCGCACTTAGGTTTAGGTACACGTTAAAGAACCCCGGGTGGTCGCTATTTCCGGAGCCCTCGACTACGGCGTCCCTCATAATGATATGGTGGTTTTGGGGACGTTAAACCCCAACAATTATTAATAATTTGTATCGACACACGGACAGTCATCGACAATTGAAATGCGAAGTTAAGTGTTAAGTAAAGTTAATGTTGAGTAAAACGCCTTCTTTCGCGTTTCTTTTCGCCAGTGCGCGTAATGTCAACGTAGAAAGAAAGAAAGAAAGAAAGAAAGAAAGAAAGAAAGAAAGAAAGAAAGAAAGAAAGAAAGAAAGAAAGAAAGAAAGAAAGAAAGAAAGAAAGAAAGAAAGAAGCGGAAAGACAGGGAGGATAGCAGTTCTTAGACCGGCTGGCTACCCTGTGCGGGGGAAAGGGTAAGGGGTATAAAAGATCATAGAAAATAGATGATACAAAAATAAGGGAGAGTAAAAATAGAGGGGAAAAAAGGGGGGCGGGGGGGAGAATACGACACCGCTTAGAGTCAACGTAAATTCGGCTTGCATGAATGTACGCTTATCGTCATGCCTATAAACTATCTTAGGCAACCGCGTAATTGTCTGCACGAGCCAGTGCTCTAGACAATGTAGTTTCCTCGAGTCAATTGCGCATAATACGTTTTTCGGGATAATACGCTTTTCTTTTCTTTTTGCTACCAACGCCTCGTGAGGAAGGCGCATGTACTCTGATGCGGTTTATGCGATCGCGTTTTCGCCTGAAATCGGATAATACGACTGCATAAAGGGCCTTCTCCTGGTATTTCTGAAACTGGTAGGTTTTATTTTATTTATTTATTTATTTATTTATTTATTTATTTATTTATTTATTTATTTATTTATTTATTTATTTCGGAGCCCGCTCCGGAGGATGCAGTTTTAGGGTGATACGTGTTTACTTCCCAGCTCCGGTGAAAATCGTATCGACGAGATTCCAGTTTAGAATCCATTGCTTGCGAAAGTTCTGAATTCGCGTTTCTTTCTTTCTTTCTTTCTTTCTTTCTTTCTTTCTTTCTTTCTTTCTTTCTTTCTTTTGTGCATGTTTTATTTCGTCCGTGGCTCAGTGTACACCCGGTAACGAAAGTTTACGGGTCAACTACAGGTTCTACTGCAGTTGTTCATATTTAATGGATCACCCTGCCACCGTCGCGAAACCTTTTAGGCAGGCTGTGAAACCTTTGATTAGAAGGCATATGCCATCAGGCTGCACGGGAATTCGATTTGTTCCTTTTTTCTTTTCTTTTCTTTTTTGTCTTTTGCAACTCTGTTGT